>NW_025182329.1:0-2552 GCF_004010195.1 Chiloscyllium plagiosum | reverse complement strand
TGATGATGTGGTTCAGAAATGAAAGTTTGGTTTCTGTGAGGCATGGAGAAGAATGTGCGAGATCGTAAAATATATACCTGTGAAAGTAAGCTTTACTGGCATAGGCCAGGAGTAGCAGGGAAAGAGGTTCAGAAGCATGTAACTCTTTTATGCTGAGACATGAGGAGCTATGTCATTCAGAAGGACTGTTGGAGAGATGAGAAGTGCTCATTATGTAACGTGTGGTTGGACTGTCCAGTGGAATCATCAACAGATTTATTCCACAATGGGAAGGAGGTCTTGAGCTTTTTGTTGGCGTTACAACGTTTCAGCATTTAAATTGCGAATAACATACATGAGCCAAATCTTTATCACTGATCGTGAACCCTTAAAAATTTGGAGAAGTTTAGGGAAGGAAAGACCAGTCTGTTTCGATTGAGCTTATTATTGCTGCCATTCAATTTGAAATTATACAGGTGACAGGGCGAGGAAACCTAAATTTTGACGCGTTGTGGAGACTTGGATGAAGAAAGACAAAGGCATTCTGTTGCAGGAGTAAAATGATTGAAATCTAATCTAATATATATATAAGGAAGTCTAGGAGGTCTAAAATGAATCCACGCTTGTATATTGATCGATTACTTTATTAAAGGTGGAGTCGTGAGGATACTATCACTGTAAAAAGGTTATTTTCTTTTGGATTTTTTTTAATAGAGGTTTTAAATGCAGAGGTGCAGAACTGCTGTCTGAAAACAGTTAAAGCAAATAATTGAGAAAGCCTTCAGGTTTCATTAAAGTGGTGGTAACAGTGGAAGGGCAGTGGCCAGCTCTCCCAGACCTGGTTTCCTCATTTTGTTTTTAGCTGCAGCATTCAGAAGCTGCTGGGGATCCTAGAAGGGTTGGAAGTTTCAATACATGATCACCAGCTGCTTTTCTCTCTGAGATCTCTGTTGATGCTGTTTCCCCCTGGATTGGAAAACTGCTTTAAGGATCTGTATTTGAATATATCTTTGTGCCAAGCGGTGTAAACCAAGTAGGTATGGTATCTATTGTTTGTGTAAATGTTCCAACATATAAGCTATCCCGAAATTTTCTTTTCTTTGATTGTATTTTAACTAAAGCATTTGAATAGATTATATTTTGCTTAATGTCGAGTGGTTTGACCAGTTGCAACATATCTGTAAGGCACACTTCACATCTACATTCAAAATAAGGAAAGGTTTGATCTAAACGGCCTTCTTTCAATATTTTGCGGGGATATGGACTGGTCCACAACACTTGCACCAAGTGGTTTCTGACTGGCTCCTGTAATTGAAAAGTTAGTCCAGCAGCTGGGGATGGTTTGCTGGAGGTTGTGCTGTGAGCTACTTCCGACATTCAGGGAGACCTGAGGATTTGGTGACCCAACTCTGGATGGAGCATGGGGACTGTAGTTACAGCATCTGGGTCTGCAACACGAACAACAAATGGAGCAGAGGCGGCAGAGAGGGGAAGCTCTGAAACCACGGCGTCAGTGTGTGTGCGGGGAAAGGATCTGCTATATCCACCCCGGGTTTTCCAGGAACAGCTTCCCAAGCTCCACTTAACCAAGGAGCAGAGTGTGAGGGGCCCTGACTGAACAAGGAGCTGGTCATAGAATGGTGTCACCTCCTTCAACACGACCTGCAGCTTCACACCAGGGGGAGGAGGATGCTGCCAGTGACTGTGAGGGTCACTGTTTCATTCAGCTTCTATAATCCAGAACTTTCCAGGCAGGACGAGGTGACATATCCATCATCTCCCAGTATCTCAACATCAATGTCACCATTCGGTGAAGGAGCATATATATGGTGGATGAGGTATATAGATTGTTTCTCCCTCAGCAGGGAGCTGCCGGGTGTATCCAGTATAGTGGGTTTGCCGATGGTGTACAAGGCATCTGCAGGGTATCCATGTCAATGGGGAGAGGTAGAGGAACTGAAGGAGTTCTCTCTCTATTAATGTTACAGTGTGCCCATCGCAGTACATCATATTGGTGAATACCCACTGTCCTGGCAGCAGTCATCGCCTCTTCATTCAGAAGCAGTCAGCCATTCCCATCGTCATCGGGTCTCCACGTAGAAAGAAATGAATATATCTTGGATAAAGGCCGTCTCCTTGATGCACGTTTCAAAACACCATCACCACCATCAATCAACCACATCAAAGTATTCCATGTGTTCGGAGAGCAATGGGGTCAATTGGAGTGTCTGGCAGCTGACGATCAGGGATGGAGCAAAACCTCCCATGTCTGAACGGATCTGAGTGGACCCACCAGGACACAGAATCATTAAGTCCTGTAATCTCTCTCCATTTTAGTAACATATTGCTTTCCATTATTCCTGTAAATGAAATGACAGGTTATATCATGTTAAATTCCACCTGCCAAACTATTATCTATTATCTTTACCCCTCTGAATCTACTTGCAGACTTTCCACCCTCTCTTGGTAATTTAATCTCTTTCTTACCACAGCGACATCACCAAACTCAGCATCTGTATATGTGTTCAATTTCTCTTCAGAAGACAAACACTTCAAATATGGAATCAATCTAA
>NW_025182328.1:0-2552 GCF_004010195.1 Chiloscyllium plagiosum | reverse complement strand
GAGTGGCTCCTTTTAGAAAGCAAAGAGACGAACATGGAGCCAGAGAAAGTAGGTGACGTTTTAAATGAATACTTCTCACCTGTATTCATACGGGAGAGACATGGCAGCCAGGAATTTCATTTAGGATGGTGACGTTCTAGATTATGTTACGATCAATAAAGAAGAGTTGCTAAATGTTTTCGCAGCCATAAAGTTGGAGACATTTCCAGTGCCAAACGAAATATATCCCAGGTTTCTATGGGAGGTATGAGAGGAAATTGCAAGGGCCAAGGCGGAACTATTTCGTACTTTGCTGGCCACGGGTGACGTGCTGAATGACTGGACGATAGCTAATGTGTTCTCCTGTTCAAGAAGGACAGTAGGGATAGTCCAGGAAATTACAAAACAGGTAGTCTGATATCAGTGGTAGGGAAATTACTGGAAACGATTCTGACGAGCAAAATGAATCAATAGTCGGAAAGGCCGGAATCAGTGAGGGACTTAATAGAGAAATATCCTCTCTGATGAATTCAGTTGCGTTTTTTGAAATTGTATTCAAAACTATTGATGAAGGCAATGCAGATGATGTTGTTTGCATGGACTTCAGTTAGGTCCTTAACAAGGTCCTACATAGAAGGCTGGTTCAAAAGGGATAAGCCCACGGGATCCAAGGCAATGTGGAAAATTGGAGAACAGACGTTTATGCTAATTGAAATTCTTTCAACAGTGGGTGTACCACAGGGGCCTGTGCAGGAAACATTCCGGTTTATTATGTACATTAATATCTTTGAATTGAAAGCAGAAGTTATCGTTACTAGGTTTGCAGATGATGTGAAAGGTGAGGCTTTTGCCCATAATGAAGCCGGCGATCTCAGACATTTGCTTGATGTAGATCAGTTGACAAATTGAGCCGAGTAATGGCAGATGGACATACATAATGAACGATTGGTCCATGTGGAGTACTGAAGAACACAGGGACACTGAAGGACATGTCTGCTCAGGTGGAAAGAGTGAAAGGACACCGATTCTCAGGTTGGAAGGGGAACTCAAACATTAGGACAGAGAATTCCAAAGCCAGTCTAGAGGATTTAAACTCGTCTGGCAGGGTGTTGAACTTTTAATAGTTGTAAGGCTCGATAGAAGTTTGAGGCTGGCACACAAGTGAACGAAAGTGATTACAATCGAAAAGGCAGGCAGAACACACCAATAATTTGGGAAAGCTGATGATGAAACTGTGTTTATTTCAATGCAAGGGGGATGACGAGAAAGGCAGATGAACTTGATGGATGGGAACATGAGACTGGGATATAATACAAATTATAGAAAAACTGTTCAGAAGGACTGGACTGGCAGCTTGTTGTTTCAATACAGATGCGACAGGGATGTTAGAAGGGGAGCTAAGCGTGAAGCAGTTGGGTGGGTTTTGATCGCACGATTCAATGCAGCAGTACTTAGACAGGATATTGCTGCGGGATCCAGTGAAAATATGTTAGTGAGACTGAGAAATGAGAATAGACAATCACTTTGGAACGATTGTATTACTGACACCGATTAATCAGTGGAGGATTGATGAACAAATATGACGAGAGATCTCAAATATTTATTATAATAATAAGGTTTTAATTGTGAGGATTTTTTTAAACGTTCCAAGCCTAGACTGGGACTGCCAGTGTTAAGCGTTTGGATGGGAGAAATTTGTGAATTGTGTTCCAGAAAACACGTAATGGCACGACCGGAGAAAGGGGAAAAACCTGACGTCCCTTTGAGAAAACAATGTAGGGAAACGTACTGAAGTATTAATGGGGGACGATTTTGGAAACGTGATCACAATTCTATTCGATTGAAAACAGTTATGAATAAGGACAGGAGTGGTCCACAAATTCAAGTTTTAACATGTGGCATGACCAATTCTGGTAGTACATGACATGAACTTTCAAAAGGTGATTGGTGAGGGGTCTATTTGCAGGGAAATATGAGTCTAGCACGTGGGGATATTTTAAAGTAGAGATAATGAGTACTCAGAGCAAGCATGAGCCTGTTAATGGGCAAATCAATGCCAACAGCATCGGTACACACTGGCTATCCATTCAGGCGCTGATCAAGACAAAGGAGGCACATGTCAGGTATTGCCAGCTAGATCAAGTGAATTCATCGAGCAGCATAGCGGCTGTAAAAATACCCATCAGGTGGAAAATTTATTTTTAGATTTTTTGAGATTGCCTACACTGTGGAAATAGGCCCTTCAGCTGAACAAGTCTACACCGAACCTCTGCGTCTGAATGGAGATAAGGGTTACAGTGAAGGAGTAAGTGTGAGGGGCATCAGGCTGACGATGTCGGAGGGACTGTGAAAGGGTTATGAAGACAGTGATTAAATACGTGTGAACGTGTCAGAATGACAGTGGTAGAGTGAGCGTGGGCGGGTCAGGGTGACATTGACCGAGGGACTGTGAGGCGGTCAGGAAGACAATGATGGTTTGACTAAACGGGGCCAGTGTGACAATGAAGGAGTGAGTTTGAGTGAGTCAGGGTGATGATGATGGAGTGAGTTTGAGGACATCCGGGAGATGGTGA
>NW_025182327.1:0-2552 GCF_004010195.1 Chiloscyllium plagiosum | reverse complement strand
TGCATTTTGTTATCAATTTCACGTGTCTTTTTTAGGTTTTCAAGATGTCAATTACGCTGGACAACAACAAGCACTTGGAAACAGAAAGGTGAAACGAAGAATGGCTTCAACTTTCAGTGCTGGATGCCACTGAGCCGCCGCCGCGGTGCTTGCGGCTTGTTTCGGTAGAGCAGTGGTCATTACGTTTGTCTCACATACGAAACGTCCCCAGTTCGAAACTTTTCCCAAACTGCAGCCTTTCGCATGGGCAAGTACGTATCTTTCTTACTTGCTTTCCCATCTGCAAAGCTGCCTTCGAATTTGCTTGAACAAATCTGCTCTCGGAGTGAAATGTAACGCAATTCCATTTAATTACAGTGCAAAGCATTGTAAAGTTTTTCTCCAACCTGGTTCTGATCATATGCCATTCTATTTGAGAGTGTAGTTACCGTCTTCTGATCCTTCCACGAAAAGAAGGGCCGCATTTGCATTCCTTGCGCAGGCGGCCCGGTTCAAAGACAGGGAAGAAGCTGATGCTCTGGTGTCACAGCGCACCACTAATTCCCGAACTTGTCTGTCTGCCAAATGCAATAGCTGTAGAAGGAAAAATAAAACTGCTCCAAACTTCCCTTTGTCATTCATCCCTGGTTTTGAAGTTCTAAACTCTAGATATAGATCCATACCAATGAGCGAATTTCCCTCCTGTTAACTCCCACCAAACTCACATCGCCTGGAACTCTTCCATATGGACACAACTCAGTTTTACCTGGTGTCACACCACATGATCTATTCGCCTTTTCCACCACGCCATGAAACCCCGCCTTGTCTTTTCAAATGTCATTATCACTCACTACATCGATGGATTCCTTTCCATTTTTTTCTTTCCAAGTAAACACTGTCCATTCTTCCTGACGACATTTCATTCCAGTCAACGCTATCCATGTCTTTTATTATCTCTTTATATTCCAGTATTGTTCATGTTGAGAAAGGATGCTGGGTCCAATGCAACAAATTAAAGCCCGCTCTAATGCTGTATACTGCCATGACCAACGTAGTGAAAATGGAAGCTAATTCTTTAAAAAGTGAATCCGTTAGTTGTCGCATTATGTATCAATCCCTGACTGGGAAGTGACCGTTTTTCCTCACTTGTCTCTCCTTTCTGAACATTTGCTAAAGCAACACAGTAAGGGAACGTAGAATGCCTAAAGTTCAGAAACTGACTATTCGCTGCAAGAAATGCACACCAATCCTCCAGGGATTAACCCTCACAGAGCAATACTTTACCTTTTTTCTCTTCATTTGCTCCTGAATAAGGCACCTTACTGACAGTCGACCCAGTTGTCGGCAAATCATATCTCTGGCGCAGTGAGGCAGCAGTGATAACCAGTGAGCCAACTTGCGGCCCTGTACAATATTGCAAGGCACATGCGGACGCGCTTGAAATGCGATTCCTGTCAAAGATGCTCTACTTTCGTTGTTGCCCTTATTAGGAACAATAAATCCTGATTCCCTGACCAAGAAATGAACCCAAACCACAGCGGTGAAAGCGCTGCATCGTAACCATTCGCCGACCAGGAAGGACGGCATGTGCAGTTGTATCTTCTCTCAGCAGCACAGCTTTCTTTTCCAGCGATGAGAAATTTCTATCAAAAAAGAATGTTCGTGACACCGTTCTTTTACAGCACAGAATAATACATTATGTCAGTGCCAGTCATTAAACATCCATCCATTCACGTTTCCAGATATCAATACTTGGCCCACAGCCTGACGTCTGAAGTGTTCATTTCAATGAGACTTTCCATGCAAAGTTTTAATCTCAAATGAACCAGCGATAGAGACTGAAGTCAGATACCGTCACATTTGTTCCTGACCTGCGGGAGAACTGAACCTCATTTTGACCCATAGAGGGAACTATACAGACACATCTTTTGATAGCGACGAAGGACTCAGGAGAGCCCAATTTCCATAAAATGAAGAATTGAACAGTCTGGCCTCTTCATTGTTCACTATTAGCTTTAAAACCCGTTTCTAGTTACATAGGTAAATTGGCAGGAGGCTGTCCTTCTAAGACTACCCTAATCGTGAATATTTGGAACCTGCTAAACGTTAATTGCTCCACCTCTATGGCAGCCTGGCTTGCTATGCTCTTCCGGCCTCCTATCTGTTTAATTTGGATTCCAGCACATTCCTGTTTCTACATAAGGAACGGAAGCACACAGCCGCATCCCTGTTCATTTTCGTCCTGCACTGTTTCACCATTACTTTACTGCTTCTACTGAGTCACGTTGTTCTTCCTGCCAAACAAAGGCATTCTTCGCATCAGAAGCTTGTCATTCTCATATTCCTCGAAAGAAAAATACGGATGTGGACTTCCAAACTGAAACAGATGAGGCCTGGTCTGCATAAAAAAATGACTTCCAGCTGTTCCTTCAAAAATATTTCCTAACAACATCTCGAATGCACCTTCGGATGCTTGCTGCAATAGTTGTAAGAAAATTCAGCAAGACTGCCGTGAGAATGGAGGCTACAACTCCTGGTCCACAAAACCAGGGCTCGAACCACTGAGTTAAGGA
>NW_025182326.1:0-2552 GCF_004010195.1 Chiloscyllium plagiosum | reverse complement strand
CTCGTCTCAATGTGGCATCCAGCCATTATATTCGCTTCTGTTAGCTTTTACATCAACCTTTTGGATAAAAATGCTTTCTGAAATGGTTAATAAATCTCGAATGAATATGCACTAATCTTGAGTTTGCTTAATTCTTTCTTCAAGGCAGTCAGTAATAATACATTTTCCCACATCCTACTCCTTTCCCAGCCAAATACTTTCTGTTTGTTTGTATTTTATCCAGCCATTTAGTTTAATGCTGCGCTACCATGCAGCCCACTAATGTAAATACATCTTTCACACGATATGCCTGATGGAACACTCCAGAGGCAGAATGATTAGAGTTTTCCGCTTATGCACCAAGGGTCACGGCCTCGGGTCACCTAATGATAATTTTATAGGCTCCACCAGAAGCCGAAAAAAGGCAGACAACGGAGTTTGAAAGTTTACTCTACACTGTCTAAACTAAAAGTATTCCCAATGTCAGGGCAGCCTGGGTTAGTAATGCAGAAATCGCCACCTAAAGCGCCCAACGAAACATTCATCAGCCAAAAATGTCAACGTTCAGTCAGGTATTCATACACAACACGTGCACAATCCAAGGGGGGATTCTCAGAACTGGAGTTTTTCTCACACATAAATCTCATGGAGCACAATTCCTGGGATCTACTTGACACACCGCACCTGTCAAATCCCAGGGAATGAGACTGAGATCTGTCTGATACAGGGATATTACTGAACAACAACCCTCAAAAATAATAAATCAGAGGTCGCTGTGATCAGGCAAGGCACAGCTCATGAGTACTTGAAATATTCAGCCATTGAGATCTATATGACGCAAGACGGAATTGAGAACCAATCATAGCAACTTGTCACAGAGTCTGGAAACTATCAGCAGAGGAGAACATTCTCAATTTCTCAGAGTTGGTGAGGTGTATCATCCCGGGAATAGTGTTGTGAATCAGTCACGCACCCAATCTCATAACTTTGCATTTTTTTCAAAAAACGTAGCACCTGAAACTAGATGCAACATTCCAGGTGAGACAAGAGACTGTTTTATTTCAGTTTAACATTATTGCTTTGTGTTTGTTCTCTACAGCGTTATTGATGAAGTAGAGTTTATTTGCTCTTCTGTCCTTGTGTCATGGTACATTCCCTGATTTGTGCACATACACACGGGGGATCCTCTGCTCCTGCACCCCTTTGGGTTTATCCCCTTGCTATTGTATGTTCCCCTGAGTTCATCACAAATCAAAGAAGCAGGTCACACCTCCCTGAGACTGAGATCTATCTGACACACCGATATTAATGAATAGCAATCCTCAACAATTATAAATCACAGGTTGATTTCGATCAGGGAAGGCAGAGATGAGAAGTTCTGGAAACCCTGCTGCATTCCATATCCTTTCCCACAAGCCGTCTGTCAAGCTTTGAAGCTCTTAGTTGTTCTTCCAATTTCGTAACATTTTATTTTAAATTGCTATTAATATTTTTATGTAATTTTGCATTATAGATCAACGCACAGGTTGAACCAACAAGGACTCCAAACACTGAATGGAGTTCGTTTTCTAAAATTCTTGTTTCGATCCAGAATGTTCCTTCCACACAATGTAACCTTTTAATTCCCATCACCCAAGTCAATCATAGTATCTTTATTTTCAGCTACTAACCATCACGAGTAAATCGAATAATTTATGTTCAAAGCCCCTCCCATCATCAAAGGTACGGCAGAAGGAGGAAGAGCTCGAAGAAGATTGGAGTCAATTTTTCTTGTGGTGAAACATTACTACTGTTCTAACACAAGGGATTTCTGAGGGATGGTCTAGTGAAGCTATGTGGATGGAACTCAGAAATAAGAAAAGCATGATTATTTTGATGCGATTGTAATAGTCCCCCCAGTAGTCAGAGTGAAATTGAGTAGCAAATATATCGAAAGATCTTATTTATACGTGAGAATAATAGGATTGTAATAATAGCAAATTTCAACCTTCCAAACATAAAGTGGGACAGCCATGGTCTTAAGAGCTTGGATGGTGATGGGTTTGGTAAGTGCTAAAGTCATTTTTCTTCATTAATATGCAGATGTAACTATCACAGAAGGAGCAAACCTGTGGACGAGGGCAAATTTTGATAGTTTGAGACAAAAACTTTCAAGTGTTGATTGGAGTAGACTGTTTGCAGCTCAAGGGACGGCCGGCAAGAGTGAGGTTTTCAGAAGTGAGATAACGAGAGTTCAGAGGCGTGATGTTCCTGTTAGTGTGAAGGTAAGGCTGGTAAGAGGAGGGAACATTGGAGGAATAAAGATATGAGGCTCTGGTTCAGATTAAGCATGAATCGTATATTAGATATAGAGAAATGAGATCAAGTGAATCCCGAAGAGTACAAGAGGTGCAGGGACATTGAAAAGAGGGAAATGAGGAGTGCAAGAGATAGCCTTGGGAGATAATGTTAAAGATAATCCAAAGAGATTCGACGAGTACATTAAGAGCAAAGGGGTAGATCATAGAGTCATAGCGATGTACAACTTGGAAACAGATCTTTCAGCCTCACTCGCCCATGCTGACCAGATATCC
>NW_025182325.1:0-2552 GCF_004010195.1 Chiloscyllium plagiosum | reverse complement strand
AATAAAAGTGAATGGGAACAATGGTGTTAAAAAAACATTCAAGGTATTTAAAACTTGCCCACCGAGGGTTGTTATAATAACTGTAGCTGGAATAACAGTACCATGGAACATTGTTGATGATTGTTAGAGGTTCATATCAAAAATAGTTGGGAATGTTCTTCAAAGAAAAAAAAAGCACATTGTTGCTAGAACTCTCGTTGCAGTTTTCTCTGTGCAATACGTAGTTTTCATCTGATGAAAACAAATGGTGACAAATCGATCAAAAGAAAAAGCGACAGTGAACCAGACAGAACAAGCAGTTGCTATGAAGTTCAGGACAAAGGTAACACGACAAACAGGAACAATGTCCAGGAAACAATTGTGGATAATAATAGTAGCGAAACCAACTAATTATGATTTCAAAGAAAATGAACAGTAGGTCAGACACTGCCATGGCTACCAGATAGCAAGTGCTGCATTTAGAAAGACCACACTTGTCCCGACACAGGAATATAATCACCACTAGACTAACTGTTAGGGAGATAAAGGAAACAATAGAGACTTGAAGTTACTGATCAAATATTCTTTGGTTGAGTACAGACTGTAAGGAATGGTTTTCACACAATGATAATTGTTGTTCCATGCCACATCAAGATAAAGAATTATAACCACAACATCAAAGCTTCTGAAAATGAATCAAATGCACTTACAAAATAGACAGGGAAGAACATTTGCAACAATAAACCTCTGAATGACGGATTTCAGATAAAAAGGAAAATTGAGAGAGATTAGGTTTATTCTTTGTGTTAGAGAAGATTAAGAGATGACCTTACAGAGGAGTTCATAATTCTGAACAATTTTGACAATGATATTTCAATCATTGGTGTGTAAATAACTAGGGATTACATCTTCAGGATTATCAACAAGAGAGATGGGAGTAAGATTAGGAGAAAGTTCTTTACCCAAAGAGTTGATAGGAATTGGAAAGACCTGTCTGGGAGAGTGACGGAAGTGGATTCCATTGGAGCTTTCAAAAAGGTGCAGAATAAATTTGTGAAAGTGATGAAATTGGATTGCTACAGAGATACAGATGGATAATGGGACGTGCAGGGGAGCTCATTAGGTAGCCAGTACAGACAAGGTGGGTGAAAAGGCCTCCTACAATTCTTTACCATGAGCAGCAGATCAATCCCAGAAACACGGTCATGTACTGGAGGTTTTATTGGAATCAGCAGTGGCTGATTTCATCCACTATGAGGTGACTCAGAATGGCTGGAGATTTCCTTTACACTACCGTCCACACAAAAACACTTGGATCTGTAAAATAAAGAAGGGGTGACACCTCATGCAGATATTGACTGCGAAATTTCTGCATTCAGTTTTGGAGCATCCACAGCTCAGATTGCCTCCAGAATTGTATATCTGCACTGTAGGAACTAAAAGCATGGGCCATTGAAACACACTGCAGTGTCCAGAAATGCATAGCCTCTGCAATATGAAGAAACAAATGACGAGACATGGAGTTCTTCCTTCAGAATATCCTGACAATCTGAACTACAAGTATTCAGCAGTGAATACCACCACCATAGCCCAGATTGGATACCCAGCACAATCAGAAGTGCTTCAATATTTGCTATGGCCTTCCCTCGCCACCCCTCCCACACGTCGAAGACTGTACACCATAGCCCTCGTTCAAATAAAATATGATTTTATGTAGTATTGGTCATTGCAACTTCCCAGTTTAGAAATCGCACTCTATGTCGGAGATTAAGCAGAGCTTTCTGCCTGATGTCCAATCTCACACACCAAAGCTCCTCTGCTAGGCGTCACCTTGTGAATGGAGATCCCCCTCCCAGATTTAGAGCACATAAGGCTAAGAACCACAAGTTTTAACCAGCATTTTCAATGGAAATCACCAGAATTGGACCATAGCTTTTTCCAAGAAACCCCATTGTATCATTGCTTGGTATCAGGATCTCCTTCCATGGATTCAGGCCAATGCTGAAAATTAGGGGAAACCGTGATTGACTGGTCTTATTAAGAGACTATAAATTCAGAGATCTAATGTCCCAATGACAAATGGTGTAAATTTAATTGATAAAAATATGGACTTGAGAGTCTAAAGTCACCCGTTAAACTGGTTCAGAGATACCCTTGTGCAGATATGGAAATAGTGATTATTTATAAAATGTGATCACGTCATGGCCTATAATCTGGCCAAATGTTCATTATCCAGCTCTATTTGCCTTTCTGTGGGTGCTGCAGATCTGCCTTTTTGAACGTCTGCATTACATCCTGGGTGCAGGACAACCCAGTGTTCTTGGAGGGAGTTGCAGAATTTTTGCCCAGCAAAGGTGATGGAACAACGATACATTCTGAATTCAGAATGAAAGCTAACTGGCATGCGATGGCGGTTCTATGCTACACTTGTTTGACTGGGTACTGGAGATCATACATTTGTGAGTTGAGACTTAAACCCTAAATATTTTGAATTTTGTAGGTGGTATTCATTGTTGATCATGGTGTCATTGGTGAAGACAGTGACTACTGAATGTGGTGATTGACATGCCAAT
>NW_025182324.1:0-2552 GCF_004010195.1 Chiloscyllium plagiosum | reverse complement strand
ATCTGTCTCACACACTGAAACTGTGTCTCACACGGAATCTGTCTCTCACACTGAAACTGCCTCACACTGAATCTGTCACTCACACTGAAATTGTCTCCCACACTGAATCTGTCTCTCAGACTGAAACTGTCTGTCACACTGAATCTGTCTGTCACACTGAAACTGTCTCCCACACTGAAACTGTGTCTCACACAATGAAACTCTGTCTGTCACACTGAATCTGTCTGTCACATCGAATCTGTCTCTGACACTGAAACTGTATCTCACACTGAATCTGTCTGTCACACTGAAACAGTCTCCCACACTGAAACTGTCTCCCACACTGAAACTGTCTGTGACACTGAAACTGTCTGTCACACTGAAATTGTCTCTCATACTGAAACTGTCTCTGACACTGAATCTGTCTTCCACACTGAAACTATCTCACACTGAATCTGTCTTTCACACTGAAACTGTCTCTCAACTGAATCAGTCTCTCACACTGAAACTGCCTGTTACACTGAAACCGTCTCTCACACTGAAACTGTCTGTCACACTGAAACAGACTCCCACACTGAAACTGTATCTCACACTGAATCTGTCTGTAACACTGAAACAGACTCCCACACTGAATCTATCTGTGACACTCAAACTGTTTCTCACACTGAATCTATCTGTGACACTCAAACTGTTTCTCACACTGAATCTGTCTGTCACACTGAATCTGTCTGTGACACTGAATCTGTCTCTCACACTCAAACTGTCTCTCACACTGAAACTGTGTCTCACACTGAAACTGTGTCTCACACTGAAACTGTCTGTCACACTGAAACAGTCTCCCACACTGAATCTGACTCTGACACGAAAACTGTCTCCCACACTGAATCTGTCTCTCACACTTAAACTGTCTCTCACACTGAATCTGTGACATTGAAACTATCTGTCTCAATGAAATTGTCTCCCACACTGTATATGTCTCTCACACTGAAACTGTCTCTCACACTGAAACTTCCTCTCACGCTGAATCTGTCTCTCATACTGAAACTGTGTCTCACACTGAATCTGTCTCTCACATTGAAACTGTGTCTCACACAAAACCTATCTGTCACACTGAAACTGTCTGTCACACTGAAACTGTCTGTGACACTGAAACTGTCAGTCACACTGAAACTGCCTCTCATACTGAAACTGTCACCCTCACTGAAACTGTCTTCCACACCGAATCTGTCTGTGATACTGAAACTGTCTTTCACACTGAATCTGTCTGTCACACAGAAACTGTCTCTCACACTGAAACTGTGTCTCACACTGAATCTGTCACTCACACTGAAACTGTCTGTCGCACTGAATCTGTCTCACACACTGAATCTGTCTCTCACACTGAAACTGTCTCACACTGAATCTGTCTCTCACACTGAATCTGTCTTCAACAGTGAATCTGTCTCACACTGAAACAGTCTCCCACGCTGAAACTGTCTCACACACTGAAACTGTCTGTCACACTGAAACTGTCTCTGACACTGAAACTGTCTTCCACACTGAAACTGTCTGTCACACTGAAACTGTCTGTCACACTGAAACTGTCTGTCACACTGAAACTGTGTCTCACACTGAATCTGTGTCTCACGCTGAAACTGTGTCTCAACTGAATCTGTCTCTCACACTGAAACTGCCTGTCACACTGAAACTGTCTCTCACACTGAAACTGTGTCTCAAACTGAATCTGTCACTCACACTGAATCTGTCACTCACACTGAAACTGTCTGTCGCACTGAATCTATCTCACACACTGAAACTGTGTCTCACACTGAATCTGTCTCTCACACTGAAACTGTCTCTCACACTGAAACTGTCACACTGAAAGTGTCTCTCACACTGAATCTGTCTCTCATTCAGAAACTGTCTGTTACACTGAAAATGTCTCTCACACTGAATCTGTCTCTCACACTGAATCTGTCTCTCACACTGAAACAGTCTCCCACGCTGAAACTGTCTCACACACTGAATCTGTCTCTGACACTGAAACTGTCTCCAAGACTGAATCTGTCTCTCGCACTGAAACTGCCTCTCACACTGAATATGTCTCTGACACTGAATATGTCTCTCACACTGAATCTGTCTCTCACACTGATACAGTCTCTCACACTGAAATTGTCTCTCACACTGAATCTGTCTCTCAAACTGAAACTGTGTCTCACAGTGAACCTGTCTCTCACACTGAAACAGTGTCTCACACAAAACCTATCTGTCACACTGAAACTGTCTGTCACACTGAAACTGTCTGTCACACTGAAACTGTCTCTCATACTGAAACTGTCACCCTCACTGAAACTGTCTTCCACACCGAATCTGTCTGTGATACTGAAACTGTCTTTCACACTGAATCTGTCTGTCACACAGAAACTGTCTCTCACACTGAAACTGTGTCTCACGCTGAATCTGTCACTCACACTGAAACTGTCTGTCGCACTGAATCTGTCTCACACACTGAATCTGTCTCTCACACTGAAACTGTCTCACACTGAATCTGTCTTCAAAATTGAATCTGTCTCTCACACTGAAACAGTCTCCCA
>NW_025182323.1:0-2552 GCF_004010195.1 Chiloscyllium plagiosum | reverse complement strand
GGGGCGTCCAGCACAGTCCGTGCACAAGGTAAGCCGGAAACATTTTAGTACTTTCCAGGCAGAAGTGTGAAATCATGGAGACCCTGGACATTCTATACAAGTTCCCCCACCCCAAATGTCCCCAGCATTAATATATCAGAATAGCAGGCGGACATTTGGGCCTTCAAGTCTGTCTTTCCCTTCGATATAATGATTGATGGTCAGCATACTCAATGCCCTTCTCCAGCTTTCACAACAGAGCATTGTAACCACGACATTCATATTGATGCAGGTTAATAAAAATGCTCAGTTGTGACCAGTCCACAAAAGCAGAGCAAATCCAAACCTTAGTCCAGTCAACCAATGCTCAACCATCAGCAGAGTGATGGCAGTGAGTAATAACTGTGCTTTCAGGTTGTACTCAGTCAACAATAAGCAGCTCAATGATACTGCGTGTTCCATCAGATGCACTTAGCTTTTGTCCTCATAACATGAATAATCCAAAATAGATAAAATACTGCTCTCACAAGGCAAGGTGAGACTGACTGCCCTTGAAATTAAGAGTGCGTCCGAATGACAAAGTCATTGAAGAGCTTTTGCAAAACTGGAGTCAGTTGGAATCAAAGGAAACATTGTTCCAACGAGAACGTGGAATCCCTCGTTAATTAAACATTCGGAAAACCTCTCCTCAAATCGTAATCTATTCCAACGTGAGTGAGTGACACATAAATTCTAATTTCCAACACTTAAAGAAAAACAAATTTTTAATTGCAATCTATTGCGAATGCTAAACAAACAATCAACAAACTAAATATTCTTTCCTTTAACTGAAAGCAATCTATTAAAATGCAGTTTCAATAACACATTTGTTAAACATTACATCAACCTCATCTCAAGTCGACACAGTTTGTATGTGCTCCGCTGTTTCCAACTTTTATCTGCTCATCTCAATTGTTTCAACTTCTTTCATTTTTACAGAGTACGTTTTGCAGAAAAAGGTACCTTTTGATAGAGAGTGCTTTCTAATTTCTTAGAGACAGAAGTGTTAGATGGGCAGGTAACTCTCCAGCAATAGCTCTCACTCTAGTTTTCAAAATATTGGTTTTATATACACTCCAATGACACATTAATTTGTATAAATTGATTAGATTCCAGATGTCAAAGCAAAACAAAAATTGAAAATTTATTTCTGGGACCCTGGACATAATTTAATGTAATTGGTTAATGGGGAGTTGTTGTCGAAACAGCAAGAAAATAATCAGGTTTTCACCGAGAAGTGTTACCTGTATCTATTTTGGAACAACCCGTCCCCCAGCCTTTTCATTCAGGGAGCAAAGCATGCAGTCTTAATTTCCTTCAACATTCAGAAAATACACTATTTTAAAGAGAACATGTGTGCTTTCAACAATGTAACTCTCTCCACTTGGTGTAATCATCCAGCCCAAATGGTTGCAATTTCTGAATGTCAATCATCCCAAGGCCAGCACATCACTGCAGGGGTTTTGCAGGTTATTGTCTCAGTTCCAATCGTTCGGAGCTGTGTCAATATATATTGTTCAATCAAAAAGAAAGCGTTGGTTATTTGACTCACAGAAACGTGGAATGCCTGACACGGGCCAATTTACCCAACAAGTTCACACCTGACTTCCAAACACTATCCCGCCCAGAATATCCCCCAACCTCCTTCAGTAACCCTGCAGATCCCATCGCTAAGTATCTAGCCCAGACTTCCTTGGATAATTTAGCAATTGCAAATCTTCCTAACCTGCACACCTTTGGGCCGTGGAATGGAAACAACACAAACATGGGGAGATTGTGCAAACTCCACACAAAATATCACCCAAGGATGCAGTTGAAGCAAGGGCCCTGGCCCTCTGAGAAAAGAATGGTGACTATTGCGCCAAATGCCACACCTGACTGCATATTATTTAGCACCATTTGTGACTTCTCACTCACACAAGCAATTCCTGTCCAGACAATGTGGAGAAAACCAGGCACTTCTCTGATGTTTGAAGAATTTATTTTGAATGAATTAGCTGCTGTAGAACAGGAGGAAACTGGAACACATTTCGTTTCTTCTGGAATATTAACTTCATCGGAAAGAAGACACGATGGGCATAATTCAATCACCAATTAAGAAACAGTTAAACTCCTTGGCACAGCTCCACAGTAAGCTGGAATTGAAACCAAAACTTCTAGCTTAGACTTTAGCACACGATGAAGCACAGGAAAACACAGGCACTTCCTTCACTTATGAACTTGCTGTTGTTTCAGTAGTTTGGATTTTACATCAAATCTCTTCCCACACCAGTGCAGATGAACAGCCTCTCCACACAGTGAGATTTTCGGTGGACAGTGAGTCTAATTAACCACTTGAATCCAGGCCCATTTTGAGAGCAACTAACGTTTCTCATTCGTATCAACACGTTGATGGGTCAACAGATCCTCAGAGATTTTAAGGCGCTTCCCATTTTTAGGGCATTTAAAAAAACATTTTCCTGTGTGGAAATGCTGTTGTTCAAACAGTGTGGTGGATCAAATGAATTCTATCCCACACTCGAAACAGACGAATG
>NW_025182322.1:1511-2552 GCF_004010195.1 Chiloscyllium plagiosum | reverse complement strand
CATTCTGCTCCACACTCCAGGACTAACTCTGCTCCTCACTCCAGGACTCACTCTGCTCATCGCTCCAGGACTCAATCTGTTCCTCACTCCAGGACTCACTCTGCTCCTCACTCCAGGAATCACTCTGATCCTCGCTCCAGGACACATTCTGATCCTCACTCCAGGACTAGTTCTGCTCCTCACTCCAGGACTCACTCTGCTCCTCGCTCCAGGACTCACTCTGCTCCCTGATCCAGGACTCACCCTGCTCTCCGCTCCAGGACTCACTCCCCTCCTCGTTCCAGGACTCACTCTGCTCCTCACTCCAGGACACACTCTGCTCCCCACTCCAGTATCAGTCTGCTCCTCACTCCAGGACACACTCTGCTCCTCACTCCAGGACTCACTCTGCTCCTCGCTCCAGGACACACTCTGCTCCACACTCCAGGACTCACTCTGCTCCTCGCTCCAGGACTCACTCCGCTTCTCAATCCAGTACACTCTCTGCTCCTCACTCCAGGACTGACTCTGATCCACGGTCCAGGACTCACTCTGATCCTCACTCCAGGACTCACTCTGCACCTCACTCCAGCATGCACTCTGCTCCTCGATCCAGGACTCACTCCGCTCCTCACTCCAGGACTCTCTCTGCTCCTCAGTCCAGGACTCACTCTGCTCCGGGCTCCAGGAATCACTCTGCTCCTCGCTCCAGAACTCAATCTGCTCCTCACTCCAGAACACACTCTAATCCTCACTCCAGGACTCACTCCGCTCCTCACTCCAGGACTCTCTCTGCTCCTCACTCCAGGACTCACTCTGCTCCTGGCTCCAGGAATCACTCTGCTCCTCGCTCCAGAACTCAATCTGCTCCTCACTCCAGAACACACTCTAATCCTCACTCCAGGACTCTCTCTCCTCCTCACTCCAGGACTTACTCTGCTCCCCACTCCGGGACTCACTCTGCTCCTCGCTCCAGGACACACTCTGCTCCTCACTTCAGGACACACTCTGCTCCAAACTCCAGGACTCACTCTGCTCCTCACTCCAGCATGCACTCTGCTC
>NW_025182322.1:0-470 GCF_004010195.1 Chiloscyllium plagiosum | reverse complement strand
CTGCTCCCCACTCCAGGACTCACTCTGCTCCTCAGTCCAGGACACACTCTGCTCCTCGACCCAGGACTCCCACCGCTCCTCACTCCAGGACTTACTCTGCTCCCCACTCCGGGACTCACTCTGCTCCTCGCTCCAGGACACACTCTGCTCGCCACTCCAGGAAACACTCTGCTCCCCAGTCCAGGACTCACTCTGCTCCTCACTCCAGGACACACTCTGCTCCCCACTCCAGGACTCACTCTGCTCCTCGCTCCAGGACTCACTCTGCTCCCTGATCCAGGACTCACCCAGCTCCCCGCTCCAGGACGCACTCCCCTCCTCGTTACAGGACTCACTCTGCTCCTCGCTCCAGGACTCACTCTGCTCCCTGATCCAGGACTCACCCGGCTCCCCGCTCCAGGACTCACTCCCCTCCTCGTTCCAGGACTCACTCTGCACCTCACCCCAGGACACACTCTGCTCCCCACTCC
>NW_025182321.1:0-2551 GCF_004010195.1 Chiloscyllium plagiosum | reverse complement strand
CTGACATCTGGGATTTCAGGGATTTCATTTTTAGGCCTGGTCTTTGCAGTGGCTGATTTTCATCCCATGTCAACTTCATCTCAATCCAAATTGACTGGATCTTTTAACTACTCTGCTAAAAATCATTGTGCCTGTGTTGAGATTATGGCAAATGCTGTTTAGCAGAAACTTATACAAGATAATTTCAGAATTTGGGAGATCTTGGGGTGAATTGTCTGAAAGAGACAGCACAGCCACAATGGGCTGAATGCCCACTTAGATCCTGTTGGCTTGTCCTCAATGCAGCTTTTTGCAACATCGCCACTTCCACCTTCCCCAGTAACTGCAAATATCTTGAAAGTGCTGCACAAAATAACATTGAGCCCTTTACTATTTTCCTGTCTGCTCCATTTTCCTCAGACTTGAGATGTGCAAAGTTGGAGTTTGGTGGATTTCTCATCTGTCCGTTTGGGGAGAAATGGGAGGTGGGATCAATTTATCAAGCAGCCAACAATTTAGCATGAGATGGAAGGGGTAAGAACCAATTAGTGAGAGTACAACACACAGAAACACACACTATGAGAGGTCAGGATGCGTTATTTAAAGGCTGCCATTGTAGACTTGCATGTGGGGCCCCAGTGGCCTAATGGATAAGGCACTGGCCTCCTAAGCCAGTGATTGTGGGTTCAAGTCCCATCTGGGGTGTTTCTGTGGCTTGTCCTTTATTTCTAATCTATTGTGGAAAAATCCCCATCTCTGCATTCAGTTGATGGTCAGTGGGATCCAACATGATCTTGCACAAGATTTTCGAGGATCTGCAGGATTGAATGTTGAAGGTGGTGATTAAGTGGCTGCTGTTTCTGGATGGGGACGAGATTCCTGAGAGTGCGGTTGGAGAGGTTGCTTTTGGAAGCCAGCTCTCATCACCCTCTCATCACCAAACCAACCCTTCAACACTGATCCCTCCACAACATCGGATATTACTGACAGCGAATACCCTCGCCAACCTTTATAGGTGTGCCATCGACAGCATTCTGTCTGGGTGTATCACTACCTGGTATGGCAACTGTACCTGGCACTCATCCACAAACTCCATCAACAAACACATCGACCTGGACCCAATATACCGGCCACTACAGCGGACAGCTGAAACTGACAACCGGAAGCGGCAGAGACAGGCCACTATACATGCCGGAGGAAACACCACAGAAGCGCTTCACGTGAGGCTCCCAAACACTGAGGATGTCACCTAGACAGGGGACAAAACGTTTGCAACAAAAACTTCCAGCTCGGCGAACAGAACCACAGAAACGAGCACCCGAGCTACAAATCTTCTCACAATCTTCTTGAATCTTTGTAGCTCTTTGTAGCTCTTAGCTGCTCTGTTCTCTGGAGCTGATAGCTGCTGTTTAATTTAGTTTGGCCAATTTTCTGTCAGGTCAAATTTCTCCAGCTGAGGATCAATTGAGAATGCCTGATTTTGTTGCCATGGTCACGTGACCACACAGGATTAAGATCAGCTGCACAGTGAAGGTTTCAACAAAATCAAAACCCCAAATATGACTTGAGCCCACAATCTCCCAGTTGAGGAAGTTAGTGCCTTACCCATGAGATCACTGGGGCTCCAACAGATAGGCCTACCCATCTATGGACAAAGCAACTTCTGTTTTGGTTGTGTTGGTGTCAGTCTGAGTTATATTCAGTCAATGTTACCACTTGAACCACAGAATACCTGCATGTTTGGTATTTATGATAAGGTCCAATATGTCAATGGAAATGATTGAAATCTGATGGGGCTGTGGCTATGCATTTGGGTCCTTACCTTTCTTAGTCAAGGTATTGAATACAATTGCAAGGAGGCTATGATGGAGACGTGAGGTAGTTAGGCCATCGTTGGAAAACTTGGAGTGCCACATCCACAGATTGGGCAAACATTTGTGGGAAGGCAACTGCTGAGGCTGACTCACAGAGTTTACAGAGGGAGATGGATGGGGTAAGGGAGTAGCCAAAAACTTAGCAAATGAAAGACAATGTGGGAATGTGTGAGGTTATACACTTTGGTAGGAAGAATAAAGCAGCTGGATATTATTTCAATAGAGAAAGACAGCAGAAAGTTACAGCACAGAGAGATATGAAACGTGTTTTTGCGGTCTCACTGTTGATCCTTTGCTGTGACCAACCTTCATGGTAATATTGGTAAGATGTTCTTGGTTTCTCTTTAGTTCTTGAGTCTGGTTAAGCCGATTGTGATTTGCAGGCCATGGTGAGACCGCGGTCAAGATCACCGTCAGTTTCTTGGATGAAGTCTTCACGACGGGTAACGCTGACAGTCACCACTGGAGAGTGTCTCTGCCATTATCTGCAGTTTCATCAGCAAACCTCAAGAGACAATATCCAAAACCTTTGTGCTCTTGAAGGCAAATCCCTTCTCATTAAGACAAGAAACAAAATATCTTTAATGGGATGATGTTGATTTGAGTTGTGTGGGAGAGAAATGAATTAATGTTATTTCTGCAAGTATAAATTCTGATACAGAACCGGAATGAGAAAATACATATTCAGCAAAAAGAAA
>NW_025182320.1:0-2551 GCF_004010195.1 Chiloscyllium plagiosum | reverse complement strand
ACTGTGCACATCTGTGTGGTACTGAACTGTGCACGTCTGTGTGGTCGTGAACTGTGCACGCTTGTGTGGTACTGAACTGTGCATGTCTGTGTGATACTGAACTGTGAATGTCTGTGTGGGACTGAACTGTGCACGTTTGTGTGGTACTGAACTGTGCACGTCTGTGTGGTACTGAACTGTGCATGTATGTGTGATACTGAACAGTGCAGGACTGTATGGTACTGAACAGTGCACGTCTGTGTGGTAGTGAACTATGCATGTCTGTGTGATACTGAACTGTGCAGGACTGTGTGATACTGAACTGTGCACGTCAGTGTGGTACTGAACTGTGCACGTTTGTGTGGTACTGAAATGTGTATGTCTGTTTGGTACTGAACTGTGCACGTTTGTGTGGTACTGAACTGTGCACGTGTGTGTGATACTGAAGTATGCATGTCTGTGTGGTACTAAACAGTGCATGTCTGTGTGATACTTAAATGTGCATGAATGTGTGGTGCTGAACTGTGCACGTCTGTATGATACTGAACTGTGCACGTCTGTGTGATACTGAACTGTGCACGTCTGTGTGATACTGAATTATGCACGTCTTTGTGATACTGAACTGTGCACGTCTGTGTGATACTGAACTGTGCACGTCTGTGTGGGACTGAACAGTGCACCTCTGTGTGGTACTGAACTGTGCACGTCTGTGTGGTACTGAACTGTGCACGTCTGTGTTGTACTGAACTGTGCACGTCTGTGTGATACTGAACTCTGCACGTCTGTGTGGTACTGAACTGTGCACGTCTGTGTGATACTGAACTGTGCACGACTGTGTGGTACTGAACTGTGCACGTTTGTGTGGTACTGAACTGTGCATGACTGTGTGATACTGAACTGTGCACGTCTGTGTGGTACTGAACTGTGCACGTCTGTGTGATACTGAACTGTGCACGTCTGTGTGGTACTGAACTGTGCACCTCTGTGTGGTACTGAACTGTGCACGTCTGTGTGGTACTGAACTGTGCACGTCTGTGTGGTACTGAACTGTGCACGTCTGTGTGATACTGAACTGTGCACGTCTGTGTGGTACTGAACTGTGCACGTCTGTGTGGGACTGAACTGTTCACGTCTGTGTGATACTGAACTGTGCACGTTTGTGTGGTACTGAACTGTGCACGTCTGTGTGGTACTGAACTGTGCACCTCTGTGTGATACTGAACTGTGCACGTCTGTGTGGTACTGAACTGTGCACGTCTGTGTGATACTGAACTGTGCACGTCTGTGTGGTATTGAACTGTGCACGTCTGTCTGGTACTGAACTGTGCACGATTGTGTGGTGATGAACTGTGTACATCTGTGTGGTACTGAACTGTGCACGTCTGTGTGGTAGTGAAGTATGCACGTCTGTGTGGTACTGAACTTTGCACATCTGTGTGGTACTGAACTTTGAGAAAGTGAGGACTGCAGACGCTGGAGATCCGAGCTGAAAAATGTGTTGCTGGAAAAGTGCAGCAGGTTAGGCAGCATCCAAGGATCAGGAGAATCGCGGTATCGGGCATAAGCCCTTCTTCAGAAATTCCTGATACTGAACTGTGCATGTCTGTGTGATGCTGAACTGTGTCTCTGTGTTATGCTGAACTGTGCATGAGTCTGCGATACTGAACTGTGCTTGTCAGTGTGATGCTGAACTGTGCACTTCTGTGTGATGCTGAACTGTGTAAGTCTGTGTGATGCTGAAGTGTGCATGACAATGTGATGTTGAACTGTGCAAGTTTATGTGATGCTGGACTGCGCAAGTCTGTGTTGTGCTGGACTGCGCATGTCTGTGTGATGTTGAACTGTGCAAGTCCATGTGTTGCTGAAATGTGCATGTCAGTGTGATGCTGAACTGTGCACGTCTGTGCGATGCTGAACTGTGCACGTCTGGACGATGCTGAACTGAGCACGTCTGTATGATACTGAACTGTGCACATCCGTGTGATATTGAACTGTGCACGTCTGTGTGGTACTGAACTGTGCACGTCTGTGTGATACTGAACTGTGCACGTCTGTGTGGTACTTTACTGTGCACGTCTGTGTGATACTGAACTGTGAGAAAGTGAGGACTGCAGACGCTGAAGATCCGAGCTGAAAAATGTGTTGCTGGAAAAGTGCAGCAGGTCAGGCAGCATCCAAGGAGCAGGAGAATCGCCATTTCGGGCATAGGCCGTTCTTCAGAAATTCCTGATACTGAACTGTGCATGTCTGTGTGATGCTGAACTGTGCATGTCTGTGTGGTACTGAAATGTGCACGTCTGTGTGATACTGAACTGTGCATGTCTGTGTGGTACTGAACTGTGCACGTCTGTGTGGTACTGAACTGTGCACGTCTGTGTGATACTGAACTGTGCACGTCTGTGTGGTACTGAACCGTGCATGTCTGTGTGGTACTGAACTGTGCACATCTGTGTGGTACTGAACTGTGCACGTCTGTGTGATACTGAACTGTGCATGTCTGTCTGGTACTGAACTGTGCACGTCTGTGTGATACTGAACTGTGCACGTCTGTGTGGTAGTGAACTGTGCAGGA
>NW_025182319.1:0-2551 GCF_004010195.1 Chiloscyllium plagiosum | reverse complement strand
ACCATCCCGACTCGGGAATATATCGCCGTTCCCCTCAGTATGGCTGGGTCAGAATCCTGGAATTCTCTCCCTCAGGGCATTGTGGGTCTACCCACAGCACACGGGCTGCAGCGGGTCAGGAAGGCAGCTCACCCCCACCTTCTCAAAGCGGGGGGGGGGCAACTAGGGATGGATCATGATTAAACAAGGCTGAAAAAACAACCCTCAGGGCATTGTGGGTCTACCCACAGCACACGGGCTGCAGCGGGTCAGGAAGGCAGCTCACCCCCACCTTCTCAAAGCGGGGGGGGGGGCAACTAGGGATGGATCATGATTAAACAAGGCTGAAAAAACAACACACAACCTGCCCAATGGAACATGCATTTATGTAGCACCCTATCACATGTCTGTTTCAAAGTCTCCCAATCCCCCCCGACCCGCCCCCCCCCCCCCTCCCCACACACTACAGCTCCCCTTCCATATTGGCTCAGTGGTTAGCACTGCTGCCTCACGGTGCCAGGGTCCCAGGTTCGATCACAGCCTCGGGCAACTGTCTGTGTGGAGTTTGCACATTCTCCCCGTGTCTGCGTGGGTGTCCTCCTGGAGCTCCGGTTTCCTCCCACAGTCCAAAGACGTACAGGTTAGGGTGGATTGGCCGTGCTAAATTACCCACAGTGCACAGGGATGTGCAGGTAAGGGTGGATTGGCCATGCTAAATTACCCATAGTGCCCCGGGATGTGCAGGTTAGGGTGGATTGGCCGTGCTAAATTACCCATATGCCCAGGGATGTGCAGGTTAGGGTGAATTGGTCGTGCTAAATTACCCAAAGTGCCCCGGGATGTGCAGGTTAGGGTGGATTGGCCGTGCTAAATTACCCATAGTGTTCAGGGATGTGCAGGTTAGGATGGATTGACCATGCTAAATTGTCCATAGTGCCAAGGGATGTGCAGGTTAAGGTGGATTGGCCATGCTAAATTACCCATAGTGCCCAGGGATGTGTAGGTCAGGGTGGATTGGCCGTGCTAAATTACCCACAGTGCCCAGGGATGTGCAGGTTAGGGTGGATTGGCCGTGCTAAATTACCCATAGTGCCCCTGGATGTGCAAGTTAGGGTGGATTGGCCGTGCTAAATTACCCATAGTGCCCAGGGATGTGCAGGTTAGGGTGGATTGGCCATGCTAAATTGCCCATAGTGCCCAGGGATGTGCAGGTTAGGGTGGATTGGCCGTGCTAAATTGCCCATAGTGCCCAGGGATGGGCGGGTTAGGGTGGATTGGTTGTGCTAAATTACCCATAGTGCCCAGGGATGTGCAGGTTAGGGTGGATTGGCCGTGCTAAATTACCCATAGTGCCCAGGGATGTGCAGGTTAGGGTGGATTGGCCGTGCTAAATTGCCCATAGTGCCCAGGGATGGGCGGGTTAGGGTGGATTGGTTGTGCTAAATTGCCCATAGTGCTCAGGGATGTGCAGGTTAGGATGGATTGGTCGCGCTAAATTGCCCATAGTGCCCAGGGATGTGCGGGTTAGGGTGGATTGGTCGTGCTAAATTACCCATAGTGCCCAGGGATGTGCAGGTTAGGGTGGATTGGCAGTGCTAAATTACTCACAGTGCCCAGGGATGTGCAGGTTAGGGTGGATTGGCCGTGCTAAATTACCCATAGTGTTCAGGGATGTGCAGGTTAGGATGGATTGGCCGTGCTAAATTGCCCATAGTGCCCAGGGATGTGCAGGTTAGGATGGATTGGTCGTGCTAAATTGCACATAGTGCCCAGGGATGTGCAGGTTAGGGTGGACTGGCCGTGCTAAATTACCCATGGTGCCCAGGGATGTGCAGCTTTGGATGGATTGGTCGTGCGAAATTGCACATAGTGCCCAGGGATGTGCAGGTTAGGGTGGACTGGCCGTGCTAAATTACCCATAGTGCTCAGGGATGTGCAGGTTAGGGTGGATTGGCCGTGCTAAATTACCCATAGTGCCCAGGGATGTGCAGGTTAGGGTGGATTGGTCGTGCTAAATTGCACATAGTGCCCAGGGATGTGCAGGTTAGGGTGGATTGGCCGTGCTAAATTACCCACAGTTCCCAGGGATGTGCAGGTTAGGGTGGATTGGTCGTGCTAAATTACCCATAGTCTTCAGGGATGTGCAGGTTAGGATGGATAGGCCGTGCTAAATTGTCCATAGTGCCAAGGGATGTGCAGGTTAAGGTGGATTGGCCATGCTAAATTACCCATAGTGCCCAGGGATGTGAAGGTCAGGGTGGATTGGCCGTGCTAAATTACCCACAGTGCCCAGGGATGTGCAGGTTAGGGTGGATTGGCCGTGCTAAATTACCCATAGTGCCCCGGGATGTGCAGGTTAGGGTGGATTATCCATGCTAAATTACCCATAGTGCCCAGGGATGTGCAGGTTAGCGTGGATTGGCCGTGCTGAATTAACCATGGTGTCCAGGGATGTGCAGGTTAGGGTGGAATCGTCGTGCTAAATTACCCATAGTGTTCAGGGATGTGCAGGTTAGGATGGATTGGACATGCTAAATTACCCATAGTGCTCAGGGATGTGCAGGTTAGGATG
>NW_025182318.1:0-2551 GCF_004010195.1 Chiloscyllium plagiosum | reverse complement strand
TCAAATGTGTTCTGCACCACTCTGTCTACCTGCAGCTCAACTTTCAAGGAACTATGCGCCTGCAGCTTTCGATCACTTTGTTCTGTAATACTCCCCAGAATGTTATCATGAATTACAGAATTCCTGCCCTGATTTGCCTTTCCAAAAGGCAAATACTCATATTTATCTTAATTAAACTTCATGTGACACTCTTTCCCCTTTGGACCATCTAATGTTGGTCTGGTTGTAATCGAGATAATCGACAATACCACTAGAATCTGAAAACTTACTAATAATGTCTCCGATATTCATATCCAAATCCATTATATAAATGATGAAATGCAATGAACTCAGTACTGACGCTTGCAGCACACTGCTGGCCACAAACCTCCAGTCTGAAAAAAATAATCATCTTCCTTCGAGCCAATTGTGAATCCAATTGACGAGCTTTCTCTGTATACCATGCGACCTAACCGTAGTAAATGTATACCAATCTGAATGTTATGAACACCTTGCTTTAGTCCATGTAGACTATGTCTGCCAAACGTGCTTCATCAATCTTCTTTGTCACCTCTTCAAAAAACTCAATCACATTAATGAGACATGGTTTCCCATGCAGAAAGCCATGTTGACTATCGCTGATCAGCCCCAGCCTTCCCAAATGCCCGTAAATCCTACCCCTCAGAATCCTCTCCAACAACTTATACATCACTGGCATAAGGCTCACCGGGCTATACTTGCCCAGATTTTTGGGTCACTGCTTCCTGTGCTATTCCTCCTACACCACTGCTGACAACAAATGCAAAATGTAAACAGCTTGGTGATATGGACGATGATATAGGTCTCAGACATGATCAGGGTCAGTGTTAGGAGCAAGTAAGGCTGGTTTATTTCATTTGCTCAAATAACCCGTTTATCATCCAGAGCAATGTTACTTCAACTGTGATGGAGCGATGCATGGCAAAGTCTTTGGATATTGCAAATATATAATCGATATTTCTCGTTTTAAAAACACTGACATGCGTACACACACACGCGCGCACACACGCGCACACACACAGTCACGTAAACAAAACTCTGCAATTTTAAGTTAAAAGAACTGTCCAAATATTAGTATAACTCGTGATTCTGCTTCTGAGCTGCTGGCGATGGGATTTCTTCCTGGAAAAGTTGCATTTGGCTGAATTCCCTTAGCTTTAGGCAGTGAGCAATTTCAAATGAATTCTGTTCAGGTATGTTCCATGAGAGCGGCACGGTGGCTCAGTATTTGGCACTGCTGCCTCACAGCGCTCGGGACCTGGGCTTGATTCTCGTTTCATGCGATGACTGTTTGGAGTTTGCAATTTGCACTTTCTCGCCGTGTCTTCATGGGTTTGCAACGGATGCAGCGGTTTCCTCGCACAATCCAAAAAAGTACAGATTAGTGGATTGGCGATGTTAAATTGCCCATAGTAAAAAGGGATTTCTAAGTTAGGTGCATTAGTTAGTGGAATAGGTCTGGGAAGATTGTTCTTCAGTAGTTTGGTTTGGTTTGTTGGGTCGAAGGGCCTTTTTCGACTGTGTAGGGATTCTCTGAAGAAGAGTGGTAAAAATGACTGAGGCGTTTTTTTTCACTCACGCAGAGTGTTGTGATAAGGAACAAGAAAGGAGAGAGAGTGCAATAGGCTGATCCTTCTCGGGTAGATTACATTTTCTTCTTCTCTGAGTTGAATCACACAATAATGCCATCCTGTCCCAAACTGTACCATGTGAGATCTCCTTGCACATAGTCCGAACTATGACTTCAATACATTCCCTGCTCGATGTAGATGCATCGTTGTTACTGTCATAGACAGAGTCATTTCCTTCGCATAAAATGGTCTCAGTTGATTTGCAGGTGTGTTTATATGTGCCAGCATAATTTTTAAAAATACGTTTAATATCTGCAGAATTTCTGTATTCAAATAAATGCATCTTTTATTTTAAACAAAAAAACAGAACTTGCTGGAAAAGCTTCGCTTGTCAGAAAGCATTCAGATGCCTTTTAAATTCAATAGTTTTACCAGCCTCCATGACTTCCTCTGATAGCTCATTCCACACGCACATCACACTCTGCATGAAACTTTCTTTCCGAAGCTCCTTCAACATCTTCCCCTCTCACTTTCAACCAATGCCCTCTAGTCTTGGACGATCCTACCCTGAAAAGAAAACCCTGACTACTACCCAATCCGTGACGTTTATGATTTAATAAACTTCTAAAGCTCTGAAATGTGACTCCAATCAACACGAATGCCAGTGTTTTCAGCCATCCTGGGCCTATATTGTGTAATTAAATACTAACGGCTTTTCCTTCTCCATAGGTTGTTTGGACATATTATGAAACATCTCTGTGCGAGTTTAAATTAGATACTGTGCCCAGAGGGAGAGACATTACCACTACTCGGCAATTGGCCCTAAAGCTGCAATATTATTCTCCTTTGTGCTTGCTCATCAGCCTGTTCTTACATGCTGTGGCACATCTTCACAACAGGCCGGACTTGAATCCAGTCCACCTCGTCTCGAGCTAAAGAGAATACCACAAATGTCCAGGAAT
>NW_025182317.1:1279-2551 GCF_004010195.1 Chiloscyllium plagiosum | reverse complement strand
TCTGGTGGTGTTAGCCGGGAAACCTATCAAACACTTCCTGCAGGGAGCCATGTGAGGCAGTGGTCAGTGGCTAGGTCATATAGTTTTGATGAACTCATCTGTTAAACTGAGAATGATTTGACCTTCCTGAAATGCTGGGTCCACTGTATGAATCCAAGTCAGCCCCAATATTTATTGTGAGACTTCCCATAGCACTGATCTTGGGTTGTCTGCCTACAGTCTATGAAAGGCAGAACATTTCTGGAATTCGACGGAGCAGAGGCTTCTTAGAAGGTGCTGTTGGCAAAGTGCTGAACCACGTAATGCAGTGAATCGTTAAGTGAAATAATTAATCATTTCTCACCGAGGTCTGAAGCAAGAGAAAGTGTCAAACCTTCTCACAATCTGGGAATGTTGCATGCTACCTTAATGTTGTTTTGTATATGCTTTCGGATCTCACTGATGTTATTCACTTCAATTGTCATTACGTTTTCAAGCATTTAGCAGATTTTTGTTAAATAGAACATGCTTTGAGTTTCATCCAATTTTGCATCTTCATTGAGCAGTTTTAGAGACGGATAATGGATTGTGGATTGTTTTGTTTGTGTATTTAGGGTGTTTGCAACAGCTGCCATTTCTCCTGTGCTTCTATCCCCAGATCTTCATTTCTAATGAAGTTATGATGTTGTTTGGATTCAACCAAGAGCAATAGCAGAAGACAGCTTGGCAGAAGATGAAGAAATTTGGCAGGAGAAAATGTGATTGGATGACCCATATTTTGGTGAGTGCTTCAGTTTCGGAATTGTCCAGTTTTACATTGTAGCATTACGTCACGATTATGAACACTGCATCATACATCTGAATTTTCTATTGTTTCAAATGACAAATGCTTTATCTGTTTTTGGCTTACCTGTCTGGTTCTCCTGCAGGCATCCAGAAAATGCTTCAACTTTCTGATTGAATTGAAAACTTGGGTCCTCACTGGAGTAATTTGCTGAAAACCAAATCCTACTATTCCTTAGTTGCCAGAAAAGTTGAAAAAATATTCAGAAGTACATTGAATTCAGTGCAGTTGGCAAAGTAGTGTCATGTGTACTTCTTTAAATCCCAATGTTTGATTTCACTTTCTCTCCATGTTTCTTTCAATCCTATGATGAGTTTGTAAAGAAGACCAAAGCTGAACTCAGTACAGATCTTGATGTTGCCAGCTCAAACTCAACCAAACCGCAGATTAAAACTCTGCACTCCACTGCTACTGAGAAACCGAAGATTAAACCTCCCTCTCTGCAGAGG
>NW_025182317.1:0-842 GCF_004010195.1 Chiloscyllium plagiosum | reverse complement strand
AATATAAAAACTTACCTTGGCAGAGCGAACACTGAGCAGGAATGGACATGAGACTGCTGGGTAAGTGAGGCTTTTAAAGGAGCAGCAGAGGGAGAGGGCACAGCAAGACGCAGCGGACTGGTGGGTATATATTTGGGCAGCAGCTGAATCCCAAGATGCTACACGTGTAGTGTCACCCCTACCGACCCCCCTCCTCTAACCAAAGAAATGGCCTCCCGTGTGTTGCTAAGTTAAGGTGTTTCAATTGATATTTCTTGTGTTTCGTGTTAATGATTAAATGTTGGCTATTAGTTCGTTAGTTGAATAAGACCATAGAGAAGTACTAGAAATTATTTAATTCATAAATTTGTATAAATGAATTAAATAAGTAGAGATGGCTGGACAGGTGATGTGCTGTAGCTGTATGGTGAAGGGCAGTGACCATATCTGCAGCAAGTGTTGTTTGCTAAAAGAACTCCGGATCAGAATTGATGATCTAGAATCTGAGCTTGCAGTCACACCCGGTAGATTAAGTAATTCAAATTCAGTTAGTGATCAGGAACAAAAAGGTGTGACTGTAAGTGAGGCACGTAGGGAGACTCTGAGTTCAGGAGTGGAGGAGCCTCAGCCCTTGACCTTGTCAAACAGATATGCAATTTTGCTTCCTGTATGGGTGAGGAAAAGGGCTGTGGGCAGGATAAGCCAGCTGACCACTGCAACATGGTGCAGAAGGCCATTCAAGAAAGGGAGTAAAAAGACAAGTAGTTGTTACAGGGAATTCTGTAATTAGCGGACAGATAGTATCCTTTGCAAGCCGGATTGGGAGTCCTACATGGTGTGTTGCCTGCCCGGTGCCAGGGTGC
>NW_025182316.1:1277-2551 GCF_004010195.1 Chiloscyllium plagiosum | reverse complement strand
GGAATCCAAAGTAGGCAAGCAGGAGGCTGGGAGTACGCAGAAGCCAGGTAGCATTAGGAGGTGAAGTTAGCGTTTCAGGACTGAAGAAGAGTTCTTCCCGAAACATTGACTTCTGTATCAGAAACAATTTCCCAGATTGTTGCCAGGGGTTGGAGGGTTTGAGCTGCAGGGAGAAGCTATTTGGCTGGGTGAGAGATTTAAAAGGGACGTGAGGGGCAATGTTTTCAGGCAGAGGGTAGTGCATGTATGGAATGAGTTTCCAGAGAAAGTGGAGGCTGGTACAATTATACCACTTAGAAGGCATCTGGTTTCGGACCTGAACAGGAAGGGTTTAGAAGGATATAGGCCAAATACAGACAAATGGAACCAAATTAATTTAGGATGTCTTGTCAGCATCGATGAGTTGGACCGAAGGGTCTGTTTCCGTGCTGTACATTTCTGTCTACCGGTCCTGATGTAAGTTTAAAATGGAGTCCAAGTAACTTTGAATAGTTCAGTCTTGTTGAACTCACCTCTTGAAAGGTTTCAAATGAATCCCTCCAAGTGATACTGTTTAAAAATGCCGTGTTGTACAAAATATACCATTAAGTTCGACGCAAACTCACAGCTGAAGACATCAGAAGTCACATAACACCAGATTACAGACCAACAGGTTTATTTGAAATCACAAGCTTTAGGAGCATTGCTCCATCTTCACTGCTGCTTCTTCGTCACTTCACTGACAAAGGAGCAGTGCTCCGAAATCTCGTGAGATCAAATAAACCTGTTGGACTCTAACCTGGTGCCATTTGACTTCTGCCCTTGTCCAGCCCAATCTAACACCAGCACTTTCAAATCAGAGTTGACTAATGAGATCGGATTTTATTCAGTGTGATTAAGTGAGATGCTCATCTGAAAATTCAAAACTGTTGGAGCGACAAAGAGACACGAGTCAGTGCTACAGCACGGAGACAGGCCCATCAGCCCAAACTGGTCCATGCCGACCAAAATGTCCATCAACAGTAACCCCATTTCCCTGCACTTGGCCACTATCCTTCTAAGCCTTTCCTCACCATGTATTTGACCAAATGTATTTTAAATGTTGTTAATGTACCTATTTCAACCTCTTCCACTGGCAGCTCAGTCCATACGCAAACCACACTCTGAAAAAATATGTGGGGCAAAAATTTTAGAGTGTGGCTTGTGTATGGAATGAGCTGCCAGTGGAAGTGGTTGAGGTAGGTACATTAACAACATTTAAAAGACATTTGGTCAAACACATGGAGAGGAAAGGC
>NW_025182316.1:0-1215 GCF_004010195.1 Chiloscyllium plagiosum | reverse complement strand
CCAATGCAGTGCCACTTAAGTTTACCTGACCTTAAAACGAATGGTACCCCATTCATTTAAAATATGTATGGTTGCTGTGCAAAGTCAGTCCTCATTGGAAAACAACCAATAGTGTCTTAAATCACATAGGCTGCTTCTGACCAGGTTTGTATGCTCTGTTTTGAGATGTAGGAGTAAAACTTCACGGTAAAAGATTAATGCAGCCTTTATTCATGACTCATTATTAAACACACTTTCTCCATTTACAGCTGTAATTGAGAGGCTTCTCTGAATTAGTCGACATGTTTGTAACAAGTTGTGAAACATGAAAGGGTTCTGAAAAGACTTACAAAGGTACTGCCAGGGTTGGAGGGTTTAAGCTGCTGCAAGAGAAAATAGACTGGGGCTATTTTCCCTGGAGGGTCAGAGGCTGAGGAGTGACCTTACAGACGGTTTTGCGGTAGAAGCGTTTTAGGGAAAAAAAATATCAAACCTTTGTTGCCTTTGCCAATATCTGTTGGCCATTAGTGAAGTCCCTTAGCCCAAACGAATCAGACCCTCTGCCTTTACAACCGCTGTTGGGGAAAGAAAATCAAGAACAACATAATCTTCGTAAAGGAGTAACATCATCACAACAGAGAGCACACAAGCTGAAACATTTCTCTCAAAAGGTCGTACAGTTAGCAGGCCGAGATAATGACTTTTCAATTTAGCCAATTAATTTAATTAGGACTCTCCATGTATTATAAATGTTGTTAATATACCTACCTCAAGCACTGGCAGCTCAGTCCATCCGCAAACCACACTCTGAAATACTATGTGGAACATAAATTTTACAATCTCTCCCCTCTCACCATACAAATGTGTCCCCAGCCTTGAAAGGCTTAGAAGGATAGTGGCCAAGTGCAAGGAAATGGGGTTACTGTCGATGGACATTTTGGTCGGCATGGACTAGTTTGGGCCGATGGGCCTGTCTCCGTGCTGTAGCACTGACTCGTGTTTCTTTGTCGCTACCAACACCTGTTAAATTTAAATCTGACAACAGAGGACCAATCCTTTTGTAAAAACTCAATATAGCATCAAGGGTAGAAAAGAAGGGGACAGTTGGACAGAGCCCCAGTGCTAAGAGTCCTCAGCACTAGAGAGAGAAATCAGCTCCGACAGTCATCTGTGAATGAGAGAGCATCATTTACAAAAAAAACCCAGAAGAGCAGGAATTGGAGGAGACACTCCTGA
>NW_025182315.1:0-2551 GCF_004010195.1 Chiloscyllium plagiosum | reverse complement strand
GCAAAGGGGAAATCTGCCCCTGAATCCCCAGCACCCATGCAATTGCTTGCTCCATGTGTCCACTTGGAAACCTATGTAAAGGAACATTCAGCCTGAAGGAGAACTTGTGAGAATCCTTCACTGTCTGATCTACATCTGAAACAAGAGCTGTCTATTCCAGCTGGGAGAGAATCGAATTGGAGGTGAGACCAATATAATACTTGGTGTTTAATTCATATTGTCCTCATTGTGATTGTTTAAAAGCTTGGGCCAGAAATGCCACAGACACAAAGGAGCAGAAGGAGGCCATTCTTAACACCGATCCTGCCCCGCCACGTCATTCGATATCATCATGGCTGATAGAACAATGTTAAGTCTTTTTTCAGCCCATCCACGTCATCGTGTTGCCTAGTGGCTAACAGATATTTATCGGCCTCTACCATAAATAGACATTGAAAATGTAAATTGTGAGAGGAAAATGTTCCGTTTCGAGACAGTGGGTGTCTGCACGAATATTGTTGGGTTTTCAGATGACAGCCGAGTCTGGTCTGACCACCTTCCAAACAATAAACTAAAACTCGACTCTGATGGGATTCGAACCCACAACCTTTGAATCGCAACTTGAACAAAGGCATAGAAGTCCAACGCGCTTTCCATTGCGCCACAGAGCCGCGCTAGGAGCTAGTTTTAAGCATGCAACTTTGTCTTTGACCCATTGCGTTCAGGACACCCATCTCGCGTCTGTCTGCCTTCGTCACACTTTCCAGTTGATCGTTCCAGAAGAGCCACGTGTGCTCTGGCTCTTCCCGTGTTCGGCTACAGACTGCTGAAACGTTCTCATGACAGTTAGCTTTACTACATGTTCAGATAATGATTTCCAAATAAACAACACGCTATCGGTGAAAGCATTCTTCCCAAATCTCCTCAAAATATCTTGTCTCCCGTCTTTCATTTATGTCACTCTATTCCTTCCCAATATCGGCTTATCCTTGTCATACATATCTATCCTCTTCATAAAATGTGGACTTAATCGGTTTCTCACTCAGCCTTCGCTGCGCTTAGATAAACAATCCCAGCCTAGCTCGTCTACCGTCACAATGGGAGAGGTCCAACCATTGCCATTCTTTTCATCTCCTGTGAACCTCTCCTTCTGCAATCAGACGCTTCCAGCAGTCTTGCGATTACAACGGAAAAGCAAAGTTCTCTGAAGAAAAGCCAAAAGGTCTGAACAAAATCAGCAGTTCTTGTCCATCTCTGATGAGAAAGGAAAGTTGACGTTTCGAGTCCAATGATCTGTCTTCGGAGAGATGTGATGGGCGGGTGGGTGAAGAATGTGGAAGAGGGCGGACGGTATCTAAAATGATATAACTCGATTTTGGTTCCTAAAGTTTGCATGGTCTGTCAGTAGAAAATGAGTTGCCGGTCTTCCAGCTTGTATTGTGCCGAGAAGGAGCACTGCAGCAGACCAGAGACTGATATTATAGCCAGGGAACACAGTGTCTAGATTAGAGTGGTGCTGGAAAAGCACAGCAGTTCAGGCAGCATCCGAATAGCAGTACATTCGACGTTACGGGCAACAGCCCTTCATCAGGAATACAGGCAGAGAGCCTGAAGAGTGGAGAGATCGTAGAGAGAAGAGGAAAACGTCTTCAAGGCAAGTATCCTTGGAAGACGATTCGCAGTAGGGTTAAAATCAACTAGGTAAAAACAATGACTGCAGGTGCTGGAAACCAGAGTCGAGATTAGACTGGTGCTGGAAAAGCACGCAAGTTCCGGCAGCATCGGAGGAGCAGTAAAATCGACGTTTTGGGCAACAGTCCTTCATCAGGACAGAGAGCTGGAAGGGTGGGAACAGCGTAATGTTGAAGTTATAGGAGACTGGAAGATCGGGATAGTTTTTCTTGATTCTGGACAGACCGTAAGTGATCTCAGTTTTGTCAGCGACTCTGTTTTCCTCTCTCCATTGTACAGGGATCACATTCTGAGCAGGAAATACAGTTGCCTCGATTAAATGAAGTGCAGACAAATCTCTGGAAAATGTGACTGGAAACTTCCACAAATGAGGAGAGCTATTGGAAGTCAGCAGGAAATGTAGCTTACAACATAGAACGTTACAATTCAATACAGGCACTTCGGCCCTCGCGGTTGCAGCGACCTGTAAAAATAATGTGATATCCATTGTAATGGAAAATTAACGTGTATTTTGAAACCAATAAAAGCACAGGGAAACAAAGAAGTAAGTATGTGACTTTGCAGAGGCAAGTATTGCAAACAGACCGAAAAAAAATGTAAAGTTAAATCGAACTAATAGCAGACTTACAAGGACAGTAAAATACCATATCAACAGTCAAGGAATGAGACAAAACAACTCCGTATCTGGAAAGGAACTCGAATGTTTCAGGTCGCTGACATTGAGGTGTTGATAAAAAGAAGCGAATTCTAGTATCAAGGGAAATGTATTATATGTGGAAGGTGGGCCAGATATCTTTTTGGTAGATACAGGGACAACATATTCAGTCCTTAAATTAAGGCAGTTCAAAGAGTCGACGCAATGGATGCATCAGGAGTTGTG
>NW_025182314.1:1705-2550 GCF_004010195.1 Chiloscyllium plagiosum | reverse complement strand
CTGTTCTATGTAGCCAACAAAGAGACAGGCATAACTTGGACCCATACGGGTGCCCATGGCTACCCCTTTGGTCTGGAGGAAGTGGGAGGATTTGAATGAAAAATTGTTAAGGGTGAGGACAAGTTCAGCCAAACGATTGAGAGTATCGGTGGAAGGGTACTGTTGTGGACGTCGGGAGATGAAGAAGGTCCTGGTCATGGCGGATGGAGGTGTAGAGGGATTGGATATCTATTGTGAAGATGAGGCGTTGGGGGCCAGAGAAACTGAAGTCTTGGAGGAGTGGAGGGTGTGAGTGGTGTCTCGAACGAATGTGGGTAGTTCCTGGACTGGGGGATAGGACAATGTCGAGGTAGGCAGACATGAGTTCGGTGGGGTAGGAGCATGCTGAGACAATGGGTCGGCCAGGGTGGTCAGGCTTGTGGATCTTGGGAAGGAGGTAGAACCGGGCAGTGGGGGATCCTGGACAATGAGGTTGGAAGCTGTGGGTGGGAGATCTCCTCCTGAGGTGATGAGGTTCTGTATGCTCTGGGAGATGATGGTTTGATGATGGGAGGTGGATCATGGTAGAGGGGGTGGTAGGAGGAAGTGTCTTTGAGTTGGCATCATGGCTTCAGCGGTGTAGAGGTCAGTGCACCAGACTACCACAGCACCCCCTTTATCTGCTGGTTTGATGGTGAGGTTGGTATTGGAGCAGAGGAAGTGGAGGGCTGCACGTTGTGAGGGTGAGAGCTTGGAGTGGGGGAGGGGGTAGATAGGTTGAGGCGGTTAATGTCTCGGTGGAAGTTGGAAATGAAGAAATCGAAGGCAGGTAATAGGCCAGCGCGGGGTGTCCAGGTGGATGGAGT
>NW_025182314.1:0-1411 GCF_004010195.1 Chiloscyllium plagiosum | reverse complement strand
ATTTTAACCAATAATTTCCTGTCACAAATCTGTTTGACAATGTTGTATTTTAATTAAACTCAGTCCCTTACTGTTTCTTTCTTTTGCTCTTCATTCACGTCTCCATGGTGTTCCAATATTTCAACCTTTCTCTTTGGACTTGGGAATTTCCATTCACCTGAGACCTGTCCCCCTCCTCATCTGTGTCCATTTATAACACACTGGTACCAGGGGAGCCTATCCCAATAAAAGAGCTCAGTCCTCCCTGAGTACTGGTAGCAGTGCTCACTGGTCAGAACCACTTCTGATAATACCATTGTGTGATCCTGATACATTCCTGCACTCTGCTGATATCACTGTCTCTCTCCATGTGGTATCCCTCACTGCGACAGTCTAATTGCTGCCTCTGTCAGTGTCTCTCGCTCTTCCAGCTACTCCAGATCCTGAGCCAACAGCATTCCTCACTCCAGAGGGAAGCAACTGCACAAGCCATGGATGGAGAGTGGGAATTTCCAGATCTCTGTGGGACTCAGTGCCATTCTCCATGTGTAACCATCATTGCATTAATCTAATTTCCCATTCTGTCTTATTCTCTGTCTCCAGTCAGTATTCCTGATGTGCCTGGCTCAGCAGAATTCCCAATTCCTGTCTCGTCCATCACCACATTGAAGACAGTTGGTCAGCCAGAGAGATGGAGAGTGAGATCTGGAGCCTTCAGTAAATCCTGCAGCCGGTAAGATCACTCACAGTAAACAGCACAGGGAGGAGTTAGTGGACTTTAATTCAGACCCTGAGGGCATGATGTAGGAACAATGCTGGGGAAGGAACATGAGAAAAATCTCAGGCTTCATTATCACCATCTTGTCTGTAAATTCATCTGTTCCACAGAACCCTCCCTATGTCAATCGCTTTCTCCATTGTCTGTTTCATCGATACCACTTCCCCTATCTCTATCAGCCCCTGCAATCCTGCTTATCCCGGTAAGCTCCTCATATCAGTAAAACTCTCCAAGTTTCTGCCTTTGCCTTTAATCCCGGGTTCTGTCACATCTCTCCTTAACTGAAGAAAAACAACTCTTCAGTTCCTTAAGCCATCCTCGTCAGGGTCGTCCTTTGCAGACCTGAAAAACCTCCCTGTCTTTGTGACTTTTTTGAACTCCTACTACCTTCATGATCTCTGTAACCTTCCCGTCACGACAACAAAAAAGCTCTGTACCTTAGTAACCTCCTCCAGCTGTTGGACTCCTCCTTGTCTCTGGGCAAAAAGCAGAGTGACTCTGCTTCTCTCATAAATTAGTTTCTGCATTTCTAATGATGACTATGAACTCTTCCTGTCTCTAAAACGCACTCAGTCACTGTAAACTCTGCTGGTCCCGATTGATGTCATTTCCTTCGGTAAATACAAACCTTTATACCTTTAACCTCCTCCAGAC
>NW_025182313.1:0-2550 GCF_004010195.1 Chiloscyllium plagiosum | reverse complement strand
GGTGAGAGAGAGACAGTGTGCAGAAAGAGAGAGGGAGAGAATTGAGCAGGAAGAGTAGGGGAGAGGAAATGGGGAGGCCAGGTTGGAGTAGGGGTGTCAGAGGGAGTTAAACCCAGCTACTGAGCTCAGGGTGTGGTCCCCTCCCTTTCCCTGAGGACCAGGACTTGGGGCTGAGTCTGTCTGTCTCCAGCTCAGCGTCTCCATCGCAAAGACACACAAAAACATCGGTCACTCTGCTGCTCGGCACGCTTTAATGAACATTTTTATTGTTTACAAATGGAAGTGATGGATACAGTCAGTGGGATGGTGCCTTTTCTCACTGGCCCCTGAGTTGTGAGAAACATTGAAATGTTTCCCTGCAACCCCCCTGTGGGATAAGGATGTACAAACCAGCGCTACCCTCAGTCTGTTACCATTGCGACAGGCTGCTCCATCGCTAAAACACTGAACTGAAATGAGAAAATCCCGGATGGATTGATTAATGAGGGAATTTGATTGATGGATGGATCTGGGTGAACGGATATTTCAGCACATTCTTCAGCTGCTGCCTGAACTTAGTCTGGGTCACGGCATAAATCGCGGTGTTTGTGGAGCAACTGAGGAGCTGCAACATGAAGCCCAATTCCTGCACAAAGCGATGGAGATACACAGACCCATACCCAATAACAATCATCCGGTACCATATAGAACACAGCATGAACGTTGACCATAACAGGATGAAATTGTCCGAGATCACAAACAGTAAAATGATGGATTTTTTTCGGTTTCTCATTTCAGTGTCAGACTGAGCGACCCCATTGGTATGAGCGCGGAGTCTCCTGCGGGCTCTGCTGGTCACTAAAATGTGTCTGACGGTGAGAACATTGAGCAGCAGAATCAGGAGAAATGGGACACCCGGGGTTAGAATGTGGTGGAGGAACTTGATTGTGACCCAGACACTGGAGAATACAACAGCGACTGTTACATCACAAAATGGAGACAATCCACAATCTTTATAAAGCAGGACATAGATGGTTACTATGTTAACTGTGAGGAAGGAAAACAAACCCATTATCCACCAGCATGGAGGCAAAGGGACCCGTTTGATTGGGGACCCAGTAAGATTTTCAAATGTGTCCCTGTATTCAGGGATTTATTAAAATAATTGGAGCTGGAATAACAAATGGGAAGTTAGGAATTACTGACAAAAATGGCAGTTACATTATGCCAGGGACAGAACGTTCCGGGGAATGGCAGATACAGAATGTCGGGGACAGAACGTTCCAGGGAACCCCTTGACCTGTCCATCACCTTTCCCCCTACCCACCCCACCAACATGATGTACTGTGCCTGGACACACTGTAAATTAATGGGGTGAGAGACAGAGGGTTCAGTCACAGGGATGGGAACTAAAGGCATTGCCAGATCAGCTGAAATGGTTAGATATACCACATTCTCAATCCACCTCCCAGAACCAGCCCAGACACCATCAACCCAGACGGAGATATCTGTTCACCGTGGAACACTGTGCAGACCAGGCCAGTGTCCTGCTCAGTTCAGTCCAGCAATCTGTCCAGATTCATCCAATGCACTGGTCAATACAATCCAGCAATCTGTCCAGAGTGGACCACTGCACAGATCAGATGAGGGCATTGATCGATAAATCCAGACCACATATCTGTCCAGCGTGTTGAGAAGTGCAGACCACAGCAGTGCATTGATCTATAAAACCGGACGAGATATCTGCCCAACACCGGGAGAAGTGCAGACCACAGCGGTGCAATGATCTATAAACCCGAATTCGATATCTGACCAGCACAGCGACCTGTGCAGTGGTCACCCGTGAATTAATCTGTAAACCAGCAGCAGTTATCCTCCCAACATGTAGGGCAGTGTACACCTCCCCAGTGCATTGATCTGTAAACCAAGAGCAGTTACCCTCCCAGCATGTAGAACTGTGTACTCCACCCAAGTGCATTGATCTGTAACACGGTGTTAGATCCATGCCCAGTGTGGGGAAACTTGCAGCCCATGCTGAAAGTGACAGGATGTGCAGCTCACATCCATTTCCAGCTCCAACTCTCCATTGTGCCCTGACAAGGGGTTGCTGTGAGTGTGAACATCACTGCCACAGCGAAACAGAGATGGAGGGGGAATCAGTTTAAACAATAACAAATGAGAGGGGTATAGGAAATAGACAGAGAGGGGAGACTGAGATACAGTGTTATGGAAGGATGTGTTCCCAGGTTTCAGAATGCAGAAATGAAAACATTTTAACAGCATCCTGTAACGTAAGTGTTTCCAGGAATGGTAGGTGAACATGATATTGGTTGGAGTTCAGATGATGCAGAGTTTTGGATGAGTATTTGTTCTGCAGCTTTGTATCTGGGTGAAGGGTCAGCAGATTCTTTGACTCATTGGGCTAAATCTATCAATAATTTGTCTCAGTGCCAGTTCCATTGACTGTGACAGAGGCATCATCTACACGAGGCCGAGCTAGTTTCCTGGTGCTATCTTATCGAACTCACCTCATTAAAAACCCACCCTACCCCATGGTGTCCCTCTCATTCA
>NW_025182312.1:2134-2550 GCF_004010195.1 Chiloscyllium plagiosum | reverse complement strand
ATCGTTAGCTGTCTTCCTGTTTATCCTATATAGATTTTTGTGCAGTCCTTGCATGGGATTTTGTACACTACATTAGTTTTGCTCATGCTGGGTATCGGGTCCTTCGTTCTGATGAGTTGTTGTCTGAGTGTGGCTGTTGGGTTGTGTGCTGTTATAAGTCCTAGTGGTCGCAGTAGTCTGGCTGTAATTTCAGAGATGTTCTTGATGTATGGTGGTGTGGCTATCCTTTGGGTTGCGGCATGTCCTCGTTCCGTTGTCTTTCCCTTAGGCCTCTGTTGATGAAATTGCGAGGATACCGTTTTTTGCGAATACCTTGCATAGGTGTTCCTCTTCCTCTTTTTTCAGTTCTGGTGTGCTGTAGTGTGTTGTGGCCCTTTTGAATAGTGTCTTGATGCAACTTCGTTTGTGTGTATTGG
>NW_025182312.1:0-1586 GCF_004010195.1 Chiloscyllium plagiosum | reverse complement strand
ACTGTAAAAAGAGGAAGAGGAACACCTGTACAAGGTATTCGCCAAAAACGGATACCCTTGCAATTTCATCAACGGATGCCTAAGGGAAAGACAACGGAACGAGGATATGCCGCAACCCAAAGGACTAGCCACACTACCATACATCAGGAGTATTTCAGAACTGACAGCCAGACTACTTCGACCACTAGGACTTATAACAGCACACAAACCAACAGCCACCCTCAGACAACAACTCACCAGAACGAAGGACCCGATACCCACATTAGCATAACTAATGTAGTGTACAAAATCCCATGCAAGGACTGCACAATACACTATATAGGACAAACAGGAAGACAGCTAACGATCCGCATCCACGAACATCAACTAGCCACGAAACGACACGACCAGCTATCCCTAGTAGCCACACACGCAGACGACAAGCAACATGAATTTGACTGGGACAACACTACCATTATAGGGCAAGTCAAACAAAGAACAGCCAGGGAATTCCTAGAAGCATGGCACTCATCCACAAACTCCATTAACAAACACATCGACATGGACCCAATATACCGGCCACTAGAGTGGACAGCTGAAACTGACAACCGGAAGCGGCAGGGACAGGCCACTATAAATGCCGGAAGAAAAACCCTGTAACCCTTCAGAGGAGGCTCCCAAGCACTGAGGATGTCACCTAGACAGGGGGCGAAACGTTTGCAACCAAAATTTCCATCTCGGCGAACAGAAATAGAGCAGACAGGAGTGTTCCCTCCCAGTTGGCGAACATTTCAGTGGCCCAGGATCTTCAACTTCGGACCTTTTTTGACCATCCTGCAAGGCGGACTTCAGGACAGGCAGCAACGAAAAGTGGCCGAGCAGAGGATGACAGCTAAATTTGATACCCATAGGGAGGGCCTCAACCGGGATCTTGTGTTCATGTTACTTTACAAGTGACCACCATTGCACTATACACACAGACACAGACACCACTACACGCCCACATACACAGGCACTTCTATACACACACATACACACCGGCCCACATGTACACAGACACGCAGACTGACACTCTCACACACCCTTACAGATACCCACACTCACACAGGCATCCGCTCAGAGAGTCAGACCACTCTCCACTCATGCACACACATATGCACATTCTCTTACAGACACTCACTGCCCTCACCCAGACACGCACACAGACTGTCACACTCGCATACGCACCCCCTCACAGACTTAAGACACTCTACATCACTACACACACATATACACTCCCTCTCACACTCACAACCCTCAACCCAGACAAACACACATACAAAAACACACAAACAGACGACCTTCATGCACACATATGTTTTGTGGGGTGTATTTGTACTTGCAGAGTTACATTGTACTTCGCTCAAAAACTGCATGAATTCATGTGAAACGCTGAATTCTCATTTTTCAGATTAAATCAATCTAAACATCATGGCATAGACAGAGAACACAGGGGGCTAACACCTTCAACATATTGTCGAGCTAACAGTCAATGTTACAGTTAACCTGAGAATGAAACTTTTTTTAAAAAAAAAGGTTTTGTGATTTACACAAGAAATAAGTGAAAC
>NW_025182311.1:0-2550 GCF_004010195.1 Chiloscyllium plagiosum | reverse complement strand
TGTACACATGGGCTGCTGCTCACTATACTGTACACAGGGACTGCTGTACTCAATACTGTACACAGGCACTGCTGTTCCCTATAATGTACACAGGGACTGCTGTTCTCTCCAATGTGCTCAGGGACTGCTGTTCTCTGTAATGTACACAGGGAATGCTGTTCATTAAAATGGACACAGGGACTGCTGTTCTCTATAAGGTACACAGGCACTGCTGTTCTCTATAATGTACACACGGACTGCTGTTCGTTGTAATGGACATAGGAACTGCGTTTCTCTATAATGTACACAGGCACTGCTGTTCTCTATAATGTAGACAGGGACTGCTGTTCTCTATAATGTACACAGTGACTGCTGTTCTCTGTCAAGTACACAGGGACAGCTGTTCGCTATAATTTACACAGGTACTGCTGTTCGCAATAATGTCGACAGGGACTGCTGTTCTCTATAAGGTACACAGGCACTGCTGTTCTCTATAATGTACACACGGACTGCTGTTCGCTGTAATGGACACAGGAACTGCGTTTCTCCATAATGTACACAGGCACTGCTGTTCTCTATAATGTAGACAGGGAGTGCTGTTCTCTTTAATGTACACAGGCACTGCTGTTCTCTATAATGTACACACGGACTGCTGTTCGCTGTAATGTACACAGGGACTGCTGTTCTCTATAAGGTACACAGGGAATGCTGTTCTCTGGATTATACAGAGGTACTGATGTTCTCTATAATGTACACACTGACTGCTGTTTTCTATAATGTACACAGCGACTTCTGTTCTCTATAATGGACACAGGGACTGCTGTTCCCTATAATATACACAGGGACTGCTGTTCTCTATAATGTACACAGGGTCTGCTGTTCTCTATGAATGGCACAGGGACTGGTGTTCTCTATAATATACAGAGGGACTGCTGTTCTCGATAATGTACACAGGGACTGCTGTTCTTTGTAATGGACACAGGGACTGCTGTTCATTATAATGGTTAAAGGGAGAACTGTTCTCTCTAATGTGCACAGGGACTGCTGTTCTCTGTAATGTACACAGGCACTGCTGTTCTCTATAATGTAGACAGGGACTGCTTTTCTCTATAATGTAGACAGGGAGAGCTGTTCTCTATAATGTACACAGGCGCTGCTGATCTCTGTAATATGCACAGGGACTGCTGTTCTCTATAATGTACACAGGGACAGCTGTTCTCTGTAATGTACACAGGGACTGCTGTTGTCTATAATGGACACAGGAACTGCTGTTCTCAATAGTGTATACATGGACTGCTGTTCTCTGTACTGTACACACACGCTGCTGTTCTCTAGAATGTACACAGGCACTGCTGTTCCCTATAATATACACAGGGACTGCTGTTGTCTATAATGTACACAGGGTCTGCTGTTGTCTATAATGTACACAGGGTCTGCTGTTCTCTATAGTGTACACAGGGACTGAAGTTCTCTATAACATACACAGGCACTGCTGTTCTCTATCATGTACACAGGCACTGCTGTTCTCTGTTGTGCACACAGTGACTTCAGTCCTCTAAGGTGTAAACAGGCTGTTCTCTGTAATGGACACAGGGACTGCTGTTCTCTATAATGTACACAGGGACTGCTGTTCTTTATAATGTACACTGGGACTGCTGTTCATTATAATGGATACAGGAAGATCTGTTCTCTATAATGTACACAGCGACTGCTGTTCTTTATAATGGACACAGGGACTGCTGTTCTCTGCAATGCACACAGGGACTGCTGTTCATTATAATGTACACAGGGAATGCTGTTCTCTGTAATGCACACAGGGACTGCTGTTCACTATAATGGACACAGCGACTTCTGTTCTCTTTCATGGACACAGAGACTGCAGTTCTTTATAATGGACACAGGGACTGCTGTTCTCTATACTGTACACATGGGCTGCTGCTCACTATACTGTACACAGGGACTGCTGTACTCAATACTGTACACAGGCACTGCTGTTCCCTATAATGTACACAGGGACTGCTGTTCTCTCCAATGTGCACAGGGACAGCTGTTCTCTGTAATGTACACAGGGAATGCTGTTCATTAAAATGGACACAGCGACTGCTGTTCTCTATAGTGTACACAGGGACTGAAGTTCTCTATAACATACACAGGCACTGCTGTTCTCTATCATGTACACAGGCACTGCTATTCTCTGTTGTGCACACAGGGACTTCAGTTCTCTATGCTGTACACAGGGACTGCTGTTCTCTATATTGTACACAGGGACTGCTGTTCTCTATAATGCACACAGGGATTGCTGTTCTCTGGAATGTACTGAAGGACTGCTGTTCTTTATCGTGTACACAGGGACTGCTGTTCTCTATACTGTACACAGGCAGTGCTGTTCACTACAATGTACAGGGGGACTGCTGTACTCAATACTGTACAGAGAGACTGCTGTTCTCTATAATGTATACAGGGACTACTGTTCTCTCTAGTGTACACAGGGACTGCTGTTCTCTATAATGGACACAGGGACTGCTGTTCTCAATAGTATACACATGGACTGCTGTTCTCTGTAATGTACAC
>NW_025182310.1:0-2550 GCF_004010195.1 Chiloscyllium plagiosum | reverse complement strand
TTAACCTCAGTCAGTGACTGGAATTGAGCCTCAGTCGGTGACAGGGATTGAATCTCAGTCTGTGACTGAGACTGAGCCTCAGTCAGTGACAGGGATTGAACCTCAGTCAGTGACAGGGATCGAATCTCAGACAGTGACAGTGATTGAACCTTAGTCAGTGACAGGGATTGAATCTCGGACAGTTACAGGGATTGAATCTCAGTCTGTGACAGGGATTGAACCTCAGTCAGTGACTGGGATTGACCCTCAGTCAGTGACCGGTATTGACCCTCAGTCAGTGGCCGGGATTGAAACTCAGCCATTGACAGGGATTGACCCTCAGGCAGTGACAGATAATGAATCTCAGTCAATGACAGGGATTGAGACACAACCAGTGTCAGGGATTGAATCTCAGTCAATGACAGGGATTGAATCTCAGTCAGTGACAGGAATTGTGTCTCAGTCAGTTACAGGGATTGAACCTCAGTCAGTGATAGGGATTGAACCGCAGTCAGTGACAGGGATTGAACCGCAGTCAGTGACAGGGATTCAATTTTAGTCAGTGGCAGTGATTGACCCTCAATCAGGAACAGGGATTGAATCTCATTCAGAGACAGGGATTCAAACTCAGTCAGTGACAGGTATTGAACCACAGTCTGTGACAGGAATTGAAACACAGTCAGTGTCAGGAATTGAACCTCAGACAGTGACAGGAATTGAATTTCAGTCAGTGACAGGGATTGTAACTCAGTCAGTGACAGGGATTGAACCTCAGTCAGTGAGAGGGATTGAGCTTTATTCAGTGACAGGAATTGGACCTCAGTCAGTGACAGGGATTGAATCTCAATCAGTGACAAGGATTGATCCTCAGTCTGTGACAGGGATTGAACCTCAGTCAGTGACAGGAATTGAACCTCAGTCAGAGACAAGGATTGAGCCTCAGTCAGTGACCGGTATTGACCCTCAGATTCAATTCCTGTCACTGACTGAGATTCAATCCCTGTCATTGACTGAGATTCAATCCCTGACACTGGTTGTGTCTCAATCCCTGTCATTGACTGAGATTCATTATCTGTCACTGCCTGAGGGTCAATCCCTGTCAATGGCTGAGTTTCAATTCCGGCCACTGACTGAGGGTCAATACCGGTCACTGAATGAGGGTCAATCCCAGTCACTGACTGAGGTTCAATCCCTGTCACTGACTGAGGTTCAATCCCTGACAGGGATTGAACCTCAGTCAGTGAGAGGGATTGAGCTTTATTCAGTGACAGGAATTGAACCTCAGTCAGTGACAGGGATTGAATCTCAATCAGAGACAAGGATTGAGCCTCAGTCAGTGACAGGGATTGATTCTCAATCAGTGACAGGAATTGAATCTCAGTCAGTGACAGGGAGTGAGCCTCAGTCAGTTACAAGGATTGAACCGCAGTCAGTGACAGGGATTGAACCGCAGTCAGTGACAGGGATTGAATTTTAGTCAGTGGCAGGGATGACCCTCAATCAGTAACAGGGATTGAATCTCATTCAGAGACAGGGATTCAAACTCAGTCAGTGACAGGTATTGAACCACAGTCTGTGACAGGAATTGAAACACAGTCAGTGTCAGGAATTGAACCTCAGACAGTGACAGGAATTGAATTTCAGTCAGTGACAGGGATTGTAACTCAGTCAGTGACAGGGATTGAACCTCAGTCAGTGAGAGGGATTGAGCTTTATTCAGTGACAGGAATTGAACCTCAGTCAGTGACGGATTGAATCTCAATCAGTGACAGGGATTGAATCTCAGTCAGTGACAGGGATTAACGATCAGTCAGTGACAGGGATTGAATCTCTGTCAGTGACAGGGATTGAATCTCAGTCATTGGCTGGGATTGACCCTCAGTCTGTGACAGGGATTTACCCTCAGTCAGTGACAGGGATTGAACCTTAGTCAGTGAATAGAATTGAGCCTCAGTCAGCGACAGGGATTGAATCATAGTCAGTGACAGAGAATGAACCCCAGTCAGTGACAGGGATTTAGCCTCAGTCAGTGACACGGACTGAGCCTCAGTCAGTGACAGGGATTGAGCCACAATCAGTGACAGGGATTGAGGCACAACCAGTGACAGGGATTGAATCTCATTTAGTGACAGGGATTGAATCTCAATCAGTGACAGGAATTGAACCTTAGTCAGTGACAGGGATAGAGATTCAGTCAGTGACAGGGATTGAACCACAGTCAGTGACAGGGATTGAATCTTTTTCAGTGACAGGGATAGAGATTCAGTCAGTGACAGGGATTGAACCTCAGTCAGTGACAGGGATTGAATCTCATTCAGTGACAGGGACTTAATCTAAGACAGTGACAGGGATTCAATCTCAGTCATTGACAGGATTTGAATCTCAGTCAGTGACAGGAATTGAATCTCAGTTGGTGACAGGGATTGAATCTCAGTCAGTGACAGGGATTGAATCTCAGTCAGAGACAGGGATTGAACCTCAGTCTGTGACAGGGATTCAATCTTAGTCTGCGACAGGGATTGAATCTCAGTTAGTGACAGGGATTCAATCTCAGTCAGTGACTGGAATTGA
>NW_025182309.1:1874-2550 GCF_004010195.1 Chiloscyllium plagiosum | reverse complement strand
GTTATCAACTTGAAATTCACTGCGGAGCCTATCACTGAATAGATATCAGAAGTACTAGACTTAGAGACAAATCTCACAGTTGAGGAAATTCCCAGGGAGCGGATGATGTCACTGTGCTACTGTCACTGCATGAAGCCAGAGAGTCAAAGAGATGTTCAACATGGAAAGAAACCCTTCGGTACAAGTTGTCCGTGCCGACCAGATATTCCAACCCAATCTAGTCCCTCCTAATCATATACCCATTCAGATGCCTTTTAAATGTTGCCATCATTCTAGCCTCCACCCTTTCATCTGGAAGCTCATTCCATTGGAAAGAAACCCTTCGGTACAAGTTGTCCGTGCCAACCAGATATCCCAACCCAATCTAGTCCCTCCTAATCATATACCCACTCAGATGCCTTTTAAATGTTGCCATCATTCTAGCCTCCACCCTTTCATCTGGAAGCTCATTCCATACACGTACCACCCTCTGTGAGAACACGTTGCCCCTCAGATCTCTTTTATATCTTTCCCCTCTCACCCTAAACCTATGCCCTCTAGTTCTGGACTCCCAGGGAAGAGACTTTGTCTATTTATCATATTCATGATTTTGTAAACCTAAATAAGGTCACTCCTCAGCCTCAGATGCTCCAGGGAAAACAGCCCCAGCCTGTTCAACCTCTCCCTATAGCTCAAA
>NW_025182309.1:0-1325 GCF_004010195.1 Chiloscyllium plagiosum | reverse complement strand
GGATATGATGGATAAATTATATGCCGTGAGTGGTAATGACTGAGGATCCAACACTTACTCAAAGGTTAGTCATATTCAGTTTCACATGAATTGATCAATCGTGTCAGATTTTGATTAGATATTTGTTTGGTGTTTCCTTTTTGTGAATCCTCTTTAAGTACTCAGGCAAGTTTAGTAAAGACAGTGTCAGTCCAGTTGAGAAATCAGACAGACAAATAATTCACTTTGATTGATGTTTTTGTCTGTATATCCATCCTTGCAAGCCTTAGTGAAAGAAGACTCCAGAATATATCGCTATCAATGCAGAGAGAAAAGTGTAATAAAAAGAGAGTAAGAAACTATCTCTAAACATGAACATTACTTATCTCTCCCAAAAACGAACAGTCCTATTGGGTTCCTCCAGCACCCTCTCTTTTATGTCCGAAAATCATATTAGCCCTGTTCCTGTCCGACGGTGACCAGGTATATTCACACAGAGATCATCACATGTTGTGAAGGATGGGAGGAGCCTGAGAGGTGATAGGCTTATTCATTTCCCCGAGAGTTTCAGTTCTGAATGATATATGATATATGATACAATGGAGCAACTGGAGTTGAAGGGAGATGTGACAGAGCTTATAGGCTTAGGATTAGTGTAGATAAGGTAGATGAAAACAAAATGTTCACATTAGTTGGGGGAAATGGATGATGAGATGCAAAGTTGAAGATTTGGTCAGATTGACAGGGAGGGTTTGATGAAGTGATTATATAGAAGGGATTCTGTACGTGCGTATCTTAATGACAGATAGTTGGACTGAGCGCCGTGAAGCGCTATGCTTAAGTTTCAGTTTCTGTCAAACTGTGGGCTTGAATTATCCCAGTACAAGAGCCAGAAGTGATGTACTTCAGGCTGTCGCATCGAAGGGTCAGGGTAACTTCCACTTTGTGATGGTTCCTAATTCTCTGGGTGTTTGCAGACCCCTCAAGCTCTCTGGCACTCTCGGTGATGAGAACAGGAAAATGGGTGACAGACTCTGAAAACGGAGAGCTCCAGCTGTTCCACCGCCCTTCAGATCCCCTTAACCTTCCTGCATAATGGGGATCGGCATGCCTGATTCGTGTCAGTCTCTGTGGCTCAAATGGTCAGCAGCAGGCTGCAAGTTAAAAGGTTGGTACTTCAACATTATCCAGGTGTGCAGTTTTGGCTGTTTCAGATCAGAGTATAAGAGTGACCCCCACCTCTATTTAAACCAGAAAATCCATGACAAGGTTGGATTGCAGCCCAAACCATCCATGATTCTGTGGTTTGAGGATCCACACAGAAGAAGACGGGGCAAACACCATTC
>NW_025182308.1:0-2549 GCF_004010195.1 Chiloscyllium plagiosum | reverse complement strand
ACACACTCCCCGGGGATTCCACCCCTGTAATTAATGACACACTCCCCGGGGATTCCCCCCCTGTAAATACTGACACTCCCCGGGGATTCCCCCCTGCAAACACTGACACACTCCCCGGGATTCCCCGCCTAAATACTGACGTACTCCCCGGGGACACCCCCTGTAAATACTGACACACTCTCCGGGGATTCCCCCCTGTAAACACTGACACACTCCCCGGGATTCTCCGCCTAAATACTGACATACTCCCCGGGGACAAACCCTGTAAATACTGACACACTCCCCGGGGATTCCCCCTGTAAATACTGACACACTCCCAGGGGATTCCCCCCCTTTAAATACTGACACACTCCCCGGGGATTCCCCCCTTCAAATACTGACACACTCCCCGGGGATTCCTCCCTCTAAATACTGACACACTCCCCGGGGACTCCCCCCTGTAAATACTGACACACTCTCCGGGGATTCCCCCTGTAAATACTGACACACTCTCCGGGGATTCCCCCTGTAAATACTGACACACTCCCCGGGGATTCCCCCCTGTTAATACTGACACACTCCCCGGGGATTCCCCCCCCTGTATATACTGACACACTCTCCGGGGATTCCCTCCTGTCAATACTGACACAAGTCCAGGGGATTCCCCCCTGTAAATACTGACACACTCTCCGTGGATTCCCCCTATAAATACTGACACACTCCCCGGGGATACCCCCTGTAAGTACTGACACACGCAACGGGGATTCCCCCCCCCTGTAAATACTGACACACTCCCCGGGGATTCCCCCCTGTAAATACTGACACACTCTCCGGGGATTCCCCCTGTAAATACTCACACACTCCCCGGGGATTCCCCCCTGTAAATACTGACACACTCTCCGGGGATTCCCCCTGTGAATACTGACACACTCTCCGGGGATTCCCCCTGTAAATACTGACACACTCCCCGGGGATTCCCCCCTGTAAATACTGACACACTCCCCGGGGATTACCCCACCTGTATATACTGACACACTCTCTGAGGACTTCACCCTGTAAATACTGACTCACTCCCCAGGGAATCCCACGTAAATACTGACACACTCCCCGGGGATTCCACCCCTTTAATTACTGACACACACACCGGGGAATCCCCCGTAAATACTGACACACTCCCCAGGGATTCCCCCGTAAATACTGACACACTCCCCGGGGATTCCCCCGTAAGTAAATACTGACACACTCCCCGGGGATTCCCCCGTAAATACTGACACACTCCCCGGGGATTCCCTCCCGTAAATACTGACTCACACCCCAGGGAATCCCACGCAAATACTGACACACTCCCCGGGGATTCCCCCGTAAATACTGACACACTCCCCGGGGATTCCACCCCTGTAATTACTGACACAGTCCCCGGCTCACTCCCCGGGGATTCCCCCCTGTAAATACTGACACACTCCCTGGGGATTCCCCCCTGTAAATACTGACACACTCCCCGGGGATTCCCCCCCTGGAAATACTGACACTCCCCGGGGATTCCCCCTGTAAATACTGACTCACTCCCCGGGGATTCCCCCCTGTAAACACTGACACACTTCCCGGGATTCCCCGCCTAAATACTGACGTACTCCCCGGGGACACCCCCTGTAAATACTGACACACTCTCCGGGGATTCCCCCTGTAAATACAGACTCACTCCCCGGGGATTCCCCCCTGTAAATACTGACACACTCCCCGGGGAATCCCCCGTAAATCCTGACACACTCCCTGGAGATTCCCTCCCGTAAATACTGACTCATTCCCCAGGGAATCCCCCGTAAATACTGACACACTCCCCGGGGATTCCCCCGTAAATACTGATACACTCCCCGGGGATTCCACCCCTGTAATTACTGACACACTCCCCGGGGATTCCCCCCCTGTAAATACTGACACACTCCCTGGGGATTCCCCCCTGTAAATACTGCCACACTCCCCGCGGACTCCCCCCTGTAAATACTGACACATTCCCCGGGGATTCCTCCCCTTTAAATACTGACACACTCCCCGGGGAATCCCCCTGTAAATACTGCCTCACTCCCCGGGGATTCCCCCCTGTAAATACTGACACCCTCTCCGGGGATTCCCTCTGTAAATAATGACACACTCCCTGGGGATTCCCCCCGTAAATACTGACACACTCCCCGGGGATTCCACCCCTGGAATTACTGACACACTCCCTGGGGATTCCCCCCGTAAATACTGACACACTCCCCGGGGATTCCCCCCTGTAAATACTGACACACTCTCCGGGGATTCCCCCTGTAAATACTGACACACTCCCCAGGGAATCCCCCCTGTAAATACTGACACACTCTCCGGGGATTCCCCCTGTAAATACTGACACACTCCCCGGGGAATCCCCCCTGTAAATACTGATTCACTCCCCGGGGATTCCACCCCTTTAATTACTGACACACTCCCCGTGGATTATCCCCCCTGTAATTACTGACACACTCCCTGGGGATTACCCCTTGTAAATACTGACACACTCGCCGGGGATTCCCCCCCTGGAAATACTGACACTC
>NW_025182307.1:0-2549 GCF_004010195.1 Chiloscyllium plagiosum | reverse complement strand
CAGCACTGAGGGAGCGGGCGCTGTCGGAGGGTCGGAGCTGAGGGAGCGGGCGCTGTCGGAGGGTCAGCGCTGAGGGAGTGGGCGCTGTCGGAGGGTCAGCGCTGAGGGAGCGGGCGCTGTCGGAGGGTCAGCGCTGAGGGAGCGGGCACTCCCTCTCATTTCCTGTTGACACTGGCCCAAAGGCATGCTGAGCGATACCAGGAATGTTTCCGGTACATTCCCACCCGATGAGAAATGGCAAAGAATGGATTGTTTTAGCATCCAACACATTCCACACAAAAATACAAGGAGACATTAACCCTGACACAGCCTTCCCTGCTCACCCCATCTCCCCATGCCCAGCTCCCTCTGTCATCACCACTTCCACAAGCAGGCATATCATACAGCATGGCCACTTCCCTCGTCTCTCACCCCGTGCTGTCCCTGTGCCTGGGATGGGGGGACGGTGTAGAGGGAGCTCTACTCTGTATCTAACCCCGTGCTGTCCCTGTCCCTGGGATGGGAACAGTGTAGAGGGAGCTTTACTCTGTATCTAACCCCGTGCTGTCCCTGTCCCTGGGATGGTGGGGGTGGGGGGACAGTGTAGAGGGAGCTTTACTCTGTATCTAACCCCATGCTGTCCCTGTCCCTGGGATGGGGGACAGTGTAGAGGGAGCGTTACTCTATATCTAACCCTGTACTGTCCCTGTCCCTGGGATGGTGAGTGACAGTGTAGAGGGAGCCTTCCTCTGTATCTAACCCCGTGCTGTCTCTGTCCCTGGGATGGGGGACAGTGTAGAGGGAGCTTTCCTCTGTATCTAACCCCCTGCTGTCCCTGTCCCTGGGATGGGCGACAGTGTCGAGAGAGCTTTACTCTGTATCTAACCCCGTGCTGTCCCTGTCCCTGGGATGGTGGGGGACAGTGTAGAGGGAGCTTTACTCTGTATCTAACCCCGTGCTGTCCCTGTCCCTGGGATGGGGGACAGTGTAGAGGGAGCGTTACTCTGTATCTAACCCTGTCCTGTCCCTGTCCCTGGGATGGTAGGGGACAGTGTAGAGGGAGCTTTCCTCTGTATCTAACCCCGTGCTGTCCCTGACCCTGGGATGGGGGACAGTGTAGAGGGAGCTTTCCTCTGTATCTAACCCCGTGGGGACAGTGTAGAGGGAGCTTTCCTCTGTATCTAACCCCGTGCTGTCCCTGTCCCTGGGATGGTTGGGGTGGGGGGACAGTGTAGAGGGAGCTTTACTCTGTATCTAGCGGGAGAGAGAACGGGGGAGGGGAAGTGCATGAGAGGAAGGAGGGAGAGGGGCAGAGGGAGGGAGTCGAGTGGAGAGGGTGAGGGAGTTCAGTGAGATAGTGAACTGCATTGCGCTGTATCTAGAGTCACATGCAAGTCTGGCTGGGCGATGATAGCGAATGTCTCAGCCTAAACGAACTGAGTCAACCATATTGTTTTTAAAGAGAATAGCTATGTAGCCTTTACCTTCGAACTTCTTTCAAGTTCAAGTTTTAAACTTCGCTATGGTGAAATTTCACCTCACCAATATAATCTGAAAGTTGAATGCTCGTGATATTTTTTGTAAATTATTGTCAGGTAAAAAGATCTTATTTGACTGCTTATCTGAATATAAAGATGTTTTAAGTTGTCAAAGAGTGCTGAGAGAAATAGTGGTAGAGAGAGGGAGACAGAGAGAGAGAGAGACAGAGAGAGACAGAGAGATACAGAGAGAGAGAGAGACAGAGAGAGACAGAGGGAGACAGAGAGAGGGAGACAGAGAGAGAGCGAGAACTCCTTACCTTTCCTGGTGGTTTCCGAGGTCCCCTGGGCTCTCTGTCCCGGATTGAGCCCCTCTGTTCCCATCATGCTGGTGGCTAAAGCCCAAACCAGCAGGACATGGGAGGGGGCCATGTCCCTGGCTCTGTCCCTGTCCCTGTACGTCCAAACAGGCTCAGCATGGAGAGACTGGTGAGCAGGAGGGAGAGAGAGACAGTGGGGAGTGAGTCAGTCTCCCCCGACTCCCCCACTCCCAGCCGCTCCCCTGCCCTGGGGCAAGCCCCCCTCCTTTCACCCCCACCCCCCCTGGGGAGGGGGGTAGAGGGAGGGGAGGGGAAGCTGGTGAAACTGACAGGAGTGGGGAGGTGGTCAGTTTGAGTTTCTGCCAAAGGCCTTGAGCTCAGCACAGAGTCCAATGTAGACCGAGACTGGGATTTCACCAACAAATACTGAAACTCTGGAGCTCAATACAGGGTCCGCTCAAACACCCCCTTTCCCCACAATCTGTTCAGGCTGTAGTCTTCGGCAATTCCTCCAGCTCTCCTTCAGAACAACCTGAGAAATCTCCCTCTCGTTCACCACCCCCCAACTCCCAGTGAGTTATTTCCTGAAATCAGAACCAGTCTGCTTTATCCCGTCTCTCTCTCTCTCCCTCCTTCCTTCCCTCTCCTGAGCACACGCCTCTTCCTCAGACAGCTAACCCATTCCACTCCGGGCAGAGCTGAGCAATTGCTAAGGGAGGGAGAGAAAGGAAGAGAGAGAGAGGGAGGGACAGAGAGAGAGAGAAAGAATGAG
>NW_025182306.1:1944-2549 GCF_004010195.1 Chiloscyllium plagiosum | reverse complement strand
CTCATTCAGACATGGAGATTGGACCAAAGCCTCAAATCCTTGCTCGTATTTTACAGCAATCCGTTCAAGAGCTTCCCAGTCCATCTTCTTGAATTCTATACCTGCCTCCTCCTTCTCCCAAGTAAAATAGATGTGAAGGTCTCATGTAACAATCCATCAATGTTCTCCAGCTTGACACACAGATTGCCCCTTTGGTTTCTAATGGACACTAACTGTTTGCTGATTTTTCTGTTCAACTTGTCCGTGTAGAATATCGTGGAATTCTTCCTGATCTCGCCTAATTGTACTTCTCCATATCCTTCTGTTATTCAGTCCGCTCTATGTTTCTAAGTTTCACTGCAATCACCTCTCATGTTTTGAAACTCGAGATCACAGGCTGAGTTTCCACATCAGACAATCTTGCCGTTTTATGGATTAAACTGGATAATACCGTTTGCAGTTCCTCTGTAGTCAATATATTCTTTCTTAGATTGGGACTCCAAATGATACAAAATACTCTCAGTGTAGTCTCATGAATACTCGATGCAACGGGTGCACAACATCCTCTACATTCCAATTACATTCACATGAATGTAAACCTAATTTTTACTTTCCCATTTGCATAT
>NW_025182306.1:0-1927 GCF_004010195.1 Chiloscyllium plagiosum | reverse complement strand
TACATTCTCACACTCCCCAGTTATGTTATTACCATCTAAATATCTAGTAGCATGTTCTTTGTAATCGAGTCCAACAGATACATAACTGCGGATGACAAGATAACTGGTCTGAAGTTCACCATTCTCCAAATTCATCCTTTCTGAAACTATTGATAATATTTATAACCTTTGCCTAATCCAGTTTGGCTAAATGCCTTTCTGGAATGTGTCGGAAAATAAAGTGACAATCCGCGATGCACTCAACATGTCTATTGCTGCTTCCTCTGAAATTCTTGTATGAAGTACATCTCGGCTGTCAGGTTTATAAATACACAATTCAGATTTGTTTTCAAAGATAGGTTCAACACTGATAAGAATGATCTTAGACTTTAATTACACAAGGCCCATGGTCACTTGGTATTTCTGGAAGAATTTCTGGACATTCTTCCATGAAGATAGACACAAAGAAACTGTTTATTTTCCCAGCGATTTCTCTGTTCTCTGCAATAAATTATCCTGAACGCACACCAACTGCTCCACATTTGACCTTGTTTTTATTTTTTTTCATGCAGTGATAGACGCTTTTTAGCAGTCTTCATGTTTTTCTTTCGTTTACACGCTTTTTCTCTTTTTGATTTTCTTCCCAGTTTCTTCATCATCCTTGGGTCCTACATTTCTCTGAATCCACTGGCTTACTGCAAACTTGGCATTTTTCTAAGCTGCCTCCTTTCATCTAATAGGTAGATGAAGGTGGGGTTGAAAGTGATCGTTGAGGGGAGGGTGGACCAGATTGATAGGAAGGAAGGTGGACACATAGGAACGTTCAAAAGGGCGGTGCTGACTTGGAAGGTTGGAGCGAGATAAGGTGGGATTAGGGGAAATGCGGAAATGGTGAGATCCACTATGATGCCCTGTGGTTGGAGGGTCCCAAGGCAGAAGACGAGGCTTTCTTCCTCCAGGCTTCTGGTGGCTCGGGTTTGGTGATGGATCAGGCCCAGGGCCCTCATGTCCTTAGCAGAATGGGAAGGGGAGTGAAAGTGCTCAGTTACAAGGCGATGGAGATGTTCAATGTGGCTGTCCCAGAGATGTTCTCTGAAATGATCCACAAGTTGACCTCCTGCCTCACCAATGTACAGAAGACCACATTGGGTTAAATGGATGCAGTAGATGAGGCGTTTTGTCTCCCTTCATCACCTATTACTTTCAACCCACCTTCATCTACCTATCACAATCCCATCTACCTTCCATCGCCGTACCCCCTTCTCATTTATCTCTCAGCCCTCTTGGCCCAGAAGCTTCATTCCTGATGAACGGCTAATGCCCGAAACATCGATTTATCTGCTCTTAGTATGCTGCCTGACTGTGCTTTTCCAGCACCGCACTCTTCGACTCTGATCTCCAGCATCTGTAGTCCACACTTTCTCCTCACACTTTCATGGCTGCATGACTCATATTTATAACGGTTACTTCAAATAAAACAAAAACTGCCGTGTACTCAAACAGCACAAAAGAAAACCAATACATTTTGGTCACTGTTCCAAAAAGGTCCTTTCCAGCAAAAGTTTCAATTAGCTTTTTTGATCATTCAACAGCAATTCCTAAATAACCTGATCTCGAGATCAGTGCTCGACATAATGTTAATGCAAACCATCTCACACGTGGTCACGAAATCCATTTTCGCCAGCATCAGCATTCAATTGGGTTAACACAGTTTAGATATAATTTAAACAGTACGTTATTACAGCAGTACTCGCAAATGTGTATTTCTCATTTCCTGTTTTATAACATGTCCAGCATTTGTATTGCAGCTTTCACTTTGATATATATCTCCCATCAATGTTTGCTCCTCCTTGCTGTTTTTGCGCTCCACCTTACTAGATTCTGTGGAATCTGTGCGACGTGGGCTCTGGGGAGTTTAATGGTGGATATCATCTCGCCACATCATTTG
>NW_025182305.1:0-2549 GCF_004010195.1 Chiloscyllium plagiosum | reverse complement strand
AATGGCCATGTATCCCGACTAAGTGTAATCCATTCAGCCATGACATTAAAAGTACCCAAATGACATAGCATGCGGTGGTCATGTTGGGGACGACGGTCTTTTACAATAAGCAAGGGATCTGACCCAACATGTAAGCACTAGCCACACTAATCCTGCAGTACCCAAGTGCAACGAAACAGAACACACGAAAAAGAGCAGGACTAACGTTAGAAAAATCAAGGGAAATTTAATATCTGGATACAGGAATGTACAATTAATGTCTTGCCTGGCTGAGAGAGAATGATGCTGGTCAACCAGCAAGTAATTGTATACCAAATAACTCTAAAGACAATTAGAGATAAGCTTTAGACAGCGATAGGTAAGAAATGAAACCAGCTTTGCAAGAATTAGCCAACACCAAATTTGCTTCTGTAACACTGCAATAACTGCTAAACCCTCCTGCTTAATTTAACCCAGCAATAAAGAAAATATTTATTCTGTTCAGTAATCTGTGAAAACTCGGTAGGCCAATAATTAAAGAAAACAACTTTATTTTTCTCATCTGAACAGTTCAATTTTCCCTGTTCATACACCCACAAATCATTGGACCGTGTAATTGCCTTTTAAGATTGTCAAAATACTGAAGTCAAACAGGTTTGGAGTTTGGCATTTTCGGAGAATATGTTAAACAGATGGGCCTAGTTCTGATCGGTTTTGTCGTTTTCAGGAACCAGCTGCCCTAGCTACCCCACTTGGTGGAGCACATGGTATATTATTTCTTTTTTTATTCATAACATTTGGTGCAGTCAGGGGGGTTTGTTAGCTTTTAACTTTCTTAAAGATACAGCACACCCACATCATGACAACAGTACCAGTTAATAGCATTGATACTGTGGATATCGAATCATAGATGGAAATGTGTTGCTGGAAAAGCACAGCAGGCCAGGCAGCATCTAGGGAACAGGAGAATCGACGTTTCGGGCATTAGCCCATCTTCCTGACCTGCTGTGCTTTTCCAGCAACACATTTCCATCTCTGATCTCCAGCATCTGCAGACCTCACTTTCTCCTATCGAATCATAGTTCAAGTACATGCAATAGGCAAAATAAGTTGTTACAAGTAGATGTTACCCTGATCAAGAAAGTCTCAACAGTTAAAAGAGGAATCATCTTACCAGGAGCTAAAAGCTATTAAGAATTTTGAAGAAAGATAGCGCCCACCATATTAGTAATCATAGAGCGAGAATCTCAAAGAAACAGCAATACATTCATGCGGGTATGACTTACACTAATTGGTTATTCAGTGCAGCCAAGTCGCCAACGTCGTAGCTTAGTGGTTCCCACCGCTGTCTCACAGTGTCAGTGATCTTTGTACAGGTCCAAAGCCAGGGAAAGTCTGGGAACCGTTTTATTTTAACATTCTCTCTGTACGTGTTTGGTCGACTCCAACATTCCAAAAGTGTGTGGTTTCGCCATTCGAAATTGTCTAATTGTGCAGTCAATTATATGTATAGGTTGTGGAAAATGTAGGATTATTAGAGGGGTGTGTCTGGGTAAAAACCTTCCCAGGAGGTAGTGTGGACCTGATAATTCAAATTATTTGCTTCCACAATGTAAGATTCTAATTACCACCAATTGTTGCATGAGGTGCCTGACTGGATGGCCAATTCTGCTGTCATCTAACTTCTGAATTCTAACTTTAGCCAATATGCTACGAGGTGACTGTGACAGTGACAAAGCAACATAATAAATTGAAGCTACTTCGCCGATTTTCCGACGTTCCCACGGGAATGTTTATTATCAGAGGAAGGTTCAGCATATTGGTCGAGAAAATGAAGATGTCACGAAGTTACCCACAGACTTAAGCAATTATTATAAATGATACGACAAGATGAATTAATTTAACCAAGTATCCACAAGGGGTATCGTCATTGTTCACGATCGAGAAGAAATATTTACAAAAATACTTATGATCTGTCATTTTATTATGTATGAGTATGCCCTTATTGAACAGAAATAATATCTCGTGACTGCAGCCAGAAAGTACTGTAGGGGCACAAACAATGTCCTTAGAGAATCATAACATAGTCATCAGCATTATGGTTTTGGATGTTATTCTCAATGGGTGAACATTTCCCTAGACTATACTACACACAGTGGTAAAGCAATTTAGAAGTTTATGTTCTAACGTTCAGATACTGATTAAGACCAATTTCCGCTGAATTTCAGCACCAATTCCACACTTGATTTCAGATTGGACATGAATTTTCAGGAAAGTTAAGTGTTAATCCAGCATTAAAATGACAAACTATAATATTTAAGACAGCAATGCTAATTAGGTGTTTCCAGAACAAGGATTTTGTGTTAAAGTGTTGAACTGGAGTCTTAGTGCCCAAATACAAGCATGGATTAAGACTATATCTCGCGTCAGCATTTTTTCTATGTTTTGGATTGTCAACACTCATAAGCGTCGTTAAAGGACAGTTGAAGAAATGGCTGAATGCGGAAAGAACATGTGGAAGTCAAACGTTACTTGCACATTGCGAAAAGAAATCCCCGAGTCAGGTTTGG
>NW_025182304.1:0-2549 GCF_004010195.1 Chiloscyllium plagiosum | reverse complement strand
ACTTTGAAATACATTGTCATTCCTTCACCATCAATGGGTCAAAATCCTGGAATTCCCTCTCTCCTGGCCTTGAAGGTCAACCCACAGCAGGTGGACTGCAGTGGTTCAAGAAGGTAACTCACCACCACCTTTTTAAGGGACAATTAGGGACGGGCAAGAAATACTGGCCAAGCCAGTGATGCCCACATACCACCAATGAATAAATAATGTCCTCTACGCAACTCCATGCTGTCCTCTATACAGACTTATCCCCTGTACTGTGAGATACTCTGACGAGTGACATGGTGAATGCCTGTCACTCTGCACTAAACACTGAGATAAACCTGACAGCCCACAAGTAAACACAAAGTGAATGAGCCTTTAGAAAGTTAGCTCAGAGTCAGACGGTGCATCCTATGTCGCTGCATGAAATGTGCCCATGCCCCTGACTGTGAACCAACCTGGCAGAAGCAGGTACGACATCATTGTCTCTGAGCTCCACAGTGAAGGGTGAGTTAATCTGAAAGCAGCCAGAATGATGTGGTGAGGCTGGGGTTTGGTGATACCCACACACACCGACATAGTGTGGGAGAGGACAGTGTTGATGGAGCATGCAGTGAAATGGTGCTGATGGTGGAGATGGATGAAGACCTGGAGAAGCAAACAGTGAGCTCCTGCCTCCAGGGAACTGCCCAGACTTTCCTGTTGGGAACTGGCACCATCTGGTTTCCATAGGAACTGAAGGAAGGATTAGAATCTCCATCGAAATGAGGCAAGACCAGCTCCTAATGAGATAGAACAGCATGAAAATGAAGTGGTCACCCCTCACTAGTGAGATTCAGAATTCACTGTTTAAACCAGAAAGGGGGAAATTGGAAATGCTTTTCACAACAAAATCTGATGCTTTCATTCTTGCCATATTACACCAACTATTTTGCTTTTGCTCAGACGATTCAAGGCAGCAAGAAAATTCAACTCTATAAAAATTATGAACAATGTTCTTTTAAATATATTTAAAGGATTGAGGACCGCATGGTCACCCAGGCCTGAGTATTTTCAATGCTGAAAATGTGTTGCTGGAAAAGTACAGCAGGTCAGGCATCATACATGGCGCAGGAGAATCGACGTTTTGGGCATGAGCCCTTCTTCAGGAATCAATGCTGGTCATCCTGTAGTACCCAGAGCAGACCTATCAGCTTCCTGTCGGACCCACGTTGACACCTGGAGCCATGATCTGAACCCTGACCCCGGAGCGATTTGACCTCGACCCAGAATGGAATTGGCCCTGTCAGTGATTTGATCCCGAGGAGGACAACCAGCCTTATTCAGTCCCGTCATAAACATTCTGAGACAAACTTCCTTGAGGCCTTACTCATTATGGCTGGTGACTTCAACCGATCCAACTTCAAGAGGGTGCTGTCCAAGTCCCACCAACACATCTCCTGCCCCACTAGAAGACCCAACGTCCTGGGTCAGTATTACACAACCATCAAACACACCGACCGTTCCACCCCCACGCGGCGCACTTCGGAAAATCAGATCACAGTGTTGTGTCCCTCCTCCCACTATACAAGCAGAAGCTAAAGCAGGAGAATCCTTCACAGAAAGAAATACAATACTGGTCCGAGGCAGTGGAAGAGCATCTCTGGGACTGGTTGGAATCAATGTATTCAAGTGCTCAGCAGAAATCTTGGATGATTACACCACCAACGTCACGGACTTCATGATGAAATCCATGAAAGACCATGTGCCCAAGTCATTCCGAGAGTTCCCTAAATGAGCACCTTGAATGAACTCGGAAATCCAGTCCCCAGTGAACACCAGGCAAGCAGAACTCAGGTCAGACGATCCAGACCCATACAGAAAATCCAGATATGACCTCCGCAATGCCATCTGAGATGCCAAGAGGCAGTACCGGACCAAGTTAGTGGTTCAAACCAACAACCCAGACACCCACTGCCTGTGGGAAGGCCTAGACAACATAGCAGGACACAAAAGGAAGCCGCATAAGATGGCAGACAAAGACACATCCCTCCCTGATGCACTTAACGCTTTCTATGCCAGCACGCAGTGTCACCTGCCCCAATAGCTCCTGGGCACCTGTTCCCTCTGTCATTGCTGCCAATGCCAGATTAGCCTTCCTCGGAGTCAATCCAAGGAAAGAGACACGCCCAGACGGAGTCTCTGCCTGTCCACTCAGATCCTGTGTGGACCAGCTGCTATCTTCACCCTCTCCGTCCGACAAATAAATATCCCCACCTGCTTCAAGAAGACCACCACCATCCCAGTACCTCAGAAAGCTGGTGCAATGTGCCCGAATGATAACCGCCCAGCGGCTCTGACCTTGATAATGTTTCGAGAGACTGGTTATGGCCCACATCAGCCCTGGTCTCCCAGCCTGCCTCGATCACCTGAAATTTGCCTCCCGAAGTAACGGGTCCTTAGCATTTCCCAACCCTGCCCTCATTCCCGGAACATCTGGATAACAAGGTTTGGAGATACCGGTGTTGGACTGGGGTGTACAAAGTTTAAAGTCACACAATACCAGGTCATAGTCCAACAGGTTTAAA
>NW_025182303.1:0-2549 GCF_004010195.1 Chiloscyllium plagiosum | reverse complement strand
TGTTCTGTTTTGAACAATGCTGGGACCAGAGTGCGAGCAAATCATAACTAGGGCTGCTGACAGATCTTTCAACTTTTTTTTGGTTTTGGATGGGGTTTCAGTTTTCAGGGAAATTAGAAAACTCGAATTAAAAGACGACGTAACAGTGCAGAACGCAGGAGGGGTTATTAAAACCTGTAGCACATGCACAAATAGGACAGAGTGTATTGGAATTGTAAACAATCAAACTTCAAGCACACTGGACAGACAAATGACACTGAGAGGAAGGACGGTTAATACAGGACTGAGAGTGTTATATCTGAATGCATGCCGTATAAGAAACCAAATAAATGACCTTGTGGTGCAGATTGAAATTGGCAGAGACGTGCTGCAAAGAGATCAGGATTGACAGCTGAATATTCAAGGGCATACGTCCTATCGAAAAGACGGGTGGAGTGGGGGGAGCGGTTGCCTTATCAGTAAGAATGAAAATAAATCAATCATAAGAATTCTGGTCTCCTTGCTATCGGAAGGATGTTGTGAAACTTGAAAGGATTCAGAAAAGATTTACAAGGATGTTACCAGGATTGGACTACTTCAGCTACAGAGAGAAGTTGAACAGGCTGGGGCTGTTTTCACTGGAGCATCAGAGGCTGAGGGGTGACCTTATCATGGTTTAGAAAATCACAGGAGGCACGCTTGGGATAAACATACAAAGTATTTTCCCTGAGTTGCGGGAGAAGTGGAGGGTTTTGGTTTACGTTGAGAAGGGAAAGATTTAAAAGGGACCAAAGGAGCAAGTTTTCTTCATGCACAGGGTGGTGTGTGTATGGAAACAACTTGGTAGGAAGTGGTGGACACTGCTCCCATTCCAACATTTAAAAGGCATCTAGATGGGTATGTAAATAGGAGAGGTATGAAGGATATAGGCCAAATGCTGACAAATGGGACTAGATTAGGTTGGGATATCTGGTCGGCATGGACGAGTTGGCCCGAAGAATCTGTTTCCATACTGTACATCACTCTGACTGTATGACTTAAAGTAGGGTCAGATGGCACAAAATCAGTGTGGGTAGAATTGAGTATCACCAAAGATTGAAAAAGAAAAACATAGTTGGTGTTATGTTCAGGATACTGAAAAGTCGTCAGGAGCTGTGGCACAATACACACCAGGAGATAGAAAAGATGGGTAGAAAAACAAAGTACTGTAGTCATGGGAGATTCCAATACATGGGGGGACTGGGAAAATCAGGTTGGTAGTGTTTTGCAAGAAAAATAATTTGTGGAATATCTTCGATAGGGTTTTTTGGAGCAGCTTGTGGTGGAGCCCACTCAGGAACAGGCAAAACTGGATTTAGTTTTGAGGCAGACTATTTAAGAGAACTTAAGGCGAAGGGACACACAGGAAGCAGTGATCATAATATGATTGAATTTATTCTGCAATTTGAGACGGAGAAGATGGAATCAGAGATAATGGTATTTCAGCTGAATAAAGGCAACTACAGAGGCATGAGGGAGGAGCTGGGTAGAATTGACTGGGAGAGGAGCCTAGCATGAAAAACAGTGGAACAGCAATGACAGGAGTATCTGGGAGTAATTCAGGAGACACAACAGAGATTCTTCCTGAGAAAAAAAAGAAGCATGGTATGGGGGTTGGGGGAGGGGGGAGGGGATGAAGCATCCATGGCTGACTAAGTTAAAAATCACACAACGCCAGGTTATAGTCCAACAAGTTTAATTGGAAGCACACTAACTTTCGGATCGCCACTCTTTCATCAGATGTTTATGTCGGAAGTTAGGGACAGAATAAAAGCAAAAGAGCAAGCACATAATGTGACGAACGGCAGAGGAAAACCAGACACTTTGGAAGCTCACAAAGACCAACAAAATAATAAATATGGAAGGAGGAGATTAAATATGAGGGTAAGCTTGCCAATTAAATCAAGGAAAACTAAGATTTTCCTTAGATATATAAAGGGCAAAGGCGAGACTAAAGTGGGCATTGAGCTGCTGGAAAATGGCACCGGACAGATGTAGTGGGGAAGAAAGAAATGGCTGAGGACATAAATAATTTCCCAAAAAGTCAAGAGTGTGAAGAGACAAAGCTCAGTACATCACCCATCGCCAAGGCAAACAGGGTAGAAAAGCTAAATGGGCTGAAGATGGATAAATCACCTGGACCAGAAGGACTAAACCACAGAGCTCTAAGGGAGAAAGCTCAGAGTTCGTGGAGGCGTTAGTGGTGATCTTTCATAAATCATTAGAACCAGGGAATATCCCAGAGGACTAGAATAGCGCTAACGTAAAATCTTTGTTTAAAAAGGGAATAAGGCAGAAGACGGAAAATTACAGACTAAACAGCCTAACCTCAGTCGTTGTTAAGATCCTGGAACCGATCGGGAAGGATGAGATTTCTGAATATTTGGATGTGTATGGTAGTATATGACAAAGTCAGCATAGTTTCATTCAGGGGAGATCATGCTTGACACATCTGCACGAGGAATTAACGAGCAGCATAGACCAAGGAGAGCCAATGGATGTTATTACTCGGACCTCACGAAGACGTTTGA
>NW_025182302.1:0-2549 GCF_004010195.1 Chiloscyllium plagiosum | reverse complement strand
GTGGCCTACCCCTTATTTGTAAACTTTGTCCTTTGGTTCGTTACTCACCCATCAGCGGAAACATGCTTCCTGCCTCCAGAGTGTCAAATCCTTTAATAATCTTATATGTGAAATACTGACTGAAACAGTGCAGACATTTGAGGAGATGGCAATGGCCGTAGCTACAGAAGTGAGAGGGGAAGGTTTAAAGATATTCCCAGAAACAGTCCCACAACAGGAGAAACAGGAATGGGAAAAGGGTGGGGCAGTAATAGGACACGACAGAGTCTGGATGATCCAGCAGTGCCACTACATTGTACAAGACAAACATTATTAAAAACATATCATGGGCTGGCCCATATTGGGGAGGATAAAATGCAATATCAGATGATCCACTCCAATCCTTGCCTGGAACAGGGAGAAATACAGCAAGGTTTTGTCGAAGGTGTGTAGTCTGTTCACAGTGTGAGCCAGGGAAAGCAATAAAATGGAGGCAGCAGCTGGGACCCGGGGCCCATGGGAACAATTACAGATGGGTTTTACAGACACACCCATCCCAATCCCAGGGAAGGAAGTCCTGTTGGGTTTTAATAAGTAGGTTTACTCAGTAGGTGTAAGCATTCTCCTGCAGATTCTGACCAAGGGACAAATGTTACAGGGAACATAGCTAAAGAGCTATGTGCCCTGTTTGGTACTGAACAGAAATCCCATCCCCATACCACCCCTAGAGCTCTGGGACAGTAGAAGGAATGACGCAGACACTGAAAGCTAGTCTGACTAAGGCTCTCTCAGAGACAAGACAGCAATGGGTTAGAGTACTCCCCCTTTGAATTAGTGACTGGATGGACTATGCAGATGCCACAGGATATGGTAGTAGGAGGGCCGGAGACATGTGGTAGTCGGAGGCTGGAGATATACAATGACAAGGATAGGGTTAAACCATTTGTGAAAGAACTGGCAAAGCAGCTGCATGAGCTGAGAGAATCCGAGACTGCGTAAGGGAACATGGAAATATCCGAGCTGACATTCCAAACGCTGAAGTTCAGGTCAGGGGGAAAATATTACTGGAACGTATGAAGAAAACACATCAAAATGCTGGAATTATCTGGGGGAGCCAGAGAGGGACCTCTCCCATCATGTATTAGTAAGGACCTCTGAATAAATGTTGGTCATGCTGCTCAACACAGATCTCAAGGCTCCTCTTTGATATTTCTCCCAGCAACAGTTGTGCAGGGCCATGTTGCTGGCTGGAGGTCTATGGCTAGTGCAGTTCCACAAGGATCAGACTGGGACATCTGTTGCTTGTAATGTATATAAATGAAAAGTTTGAAAATGTAAACGATTTAATTAGCAAGTTTGTAGATGGCACAAACTGTTGAAGTTGTGAATCGTGAAGAATGATGTCAAAGGATACAGCAAGAAAGAGATGAGTCAGAAAGTTTTGTGCAGAAATTGCAGATATATTTTAATTCAGACAAGTGTGAGGTGATGGGTTTTGGAAGACACATAGCAAGAGGAATGTATACAATAAACGGAAGTGTCCTGAGCAGCACTGATATACAGAGGGATCTTCAGTTGCAAGCTGAAAGATCCCTGAAAGTGGTGAAGGAGGTGAATGGCAGGCTTGCCTTCTTCTGTCAGGGGAGTGAATATAAAACTATAATCAGGTCACCTTTGCGGTATTGTGTGCCGTTTTGATCACACATTATGGGTAGAATGTGAAGGCTTTTTGGAAGGTGGAAACAGATTTGCCAGGATGTTGCCTGGATTGGCAGAGGTAAGAAAATCTTGGATTATTCTCTTTGGAAAGTCAATGGCTGTGGGGTAACCCAACTGGCACAGACAGAGTTTGTAAACCATGGCTTACTACAAAAATTGCATCTCTTGTTAAGAAGAAGAAAGAGGCTGATGTGTTGATGAGGCAAAATGGTACAGATGAAGCAATGGAGAGTTACAGATCAGCTAGGAAGGATTTAAGAGAGAGTTAAGAAAAGCAAAGGGAGGACACGAGCAGACTTTAGCAAACAGAATAAAGGATAACCCTGAAATTTTCTATAGGTATGTGAAGAATAAAAGGATGATTAGGGTAGGAAAAGGTCTAATCAAAGACAGAAGTGGGAAGTTGAGTGTGGACCCTGCAGAGATCGGAGAAGTGCTAAATGAACATTTCTCATCGGTGTTTACACAGGAAAAGAAAAATATTGGAGAGGACAAAAATGAGGTACTAGATATTCGACTAGAAAGGATTGAGGTTAGTTACGCACAGGTGTTATCAATTCTAGAAGGAGTGAAAGTAGACAAGTCCCCTGGGCCGAATGGGATTTATCGGAGAATTCTCTGGGAAGCTAAGGAGGAGATAGCAGAACCTTTGGCTTTGATTCTTGAGTCGTCATTGTTTACAGATTTAGTACCTGAGGACTGGAAGATTACAAAAGTGGTGCCCTTGTTCAAGAAGGGAAGCAGAGATGACACAGTTAGTTATAGACGAAGTTAAAAATCACACAACACCAGGTTATAGTCCAACTTTAATTGGAAGTACACTAGCTTTCGGAGCGACGCTCCTTCATCAT
>NW_025182301.1:0-2549 GCF_004010195.1 Chiloscyllium plagiosum | reverse complement strand
TGAGAACCTGATCCCAGGATCACGAGATCAGATTTGACATCTGACTCACAACCTGGTCACATTAACCAGGTACCCAAAAGGTGCACCTCTCTGGGGACCGTCTGAACCAATAAAACATTCATTTTGTTTCTGTCCAATTACACGAGGACACGTCTGAATTGATCTGGATTGTACTGCACTGGACAGGGTCACAGTTCATACCCGGACAGTTATCAGTGCACTTCACCAGGTTACAGTTCACTTTAACCTCAGTCTCGGCAGACTCACTGTACAAGAAACTGCGTGTGCTGTAATAATCCAGGCAGCGAGAGGAATCCCTGTTCGCCAACTTGTGCCAGTTTATATTAATCCAGAGCCTGTTGCACAAATATTGGCACCTGACACACATGGTTCTGTGTATGTGTGTGTGTGTGAGGGAAGAGAGAGTGTGAGAGAGGGAGAGAGAAAGTGAGAGAGAGCGAGTGAGTGAGTGAGTGACAGAGAGGGAGATGGAGGGAGAGGGAGGGGAGGAAAGGGAGAGTGAGGGAGAGAGGGGAGAGAGGGGAGGAGAGGGAGGGAGGGAGAGGGAGGTAGTGGGTGAGAGGGAGAGGGAAGGAGAGGGGGATGGAGAGGGAGGGAGGGAGGGAGGGAGGGAGACAGAGAGGGAGAGGGAGGTGTGGGAGAGAGAGGGGGAGGGAGAGAGAGGGGGAGAGCGGGAGAGGGAGAGAGATGGTGGCGAAGGAAAGCTAAGCTGTCAAACAGGTTTTAGACACGGGAGACTGACGTAACCCACAGTAAGCAATCAGACTCCAGACACTGACATCTATGGACTCATATTTCAGAACAATCAGCTACTCAGTGATGGCCTGTGGACTCGCAGTTGCACTTCTGTGGCTGTATTAGAAGGCCTCCCAACAGTGAGCATAAGGTAGAAGAACAAATAAGTAAACAGATGATGGAAAGATGTAGAGGCAAAAGGGTGGTGGTGATGGGAAATTTTAATTTCCTCATTATTGACTGGGATACACTTTGTGTCAGAGGTCTGGATGGGGTAGAATTTGTAAGAAAAGTCCAGGAGAGTTTTCTAGAGCAGTATGTCAATAGTCCGACGAGGGAAAGGGCCATATTGGACGTGGTGTTGGGGAACGAGCCAGGACGGGTGGTAGAAGTTGCGGTGGGGGATTTCTTTGAGAAGATTGACCACAATTCTGTAAGTTTACAATACTCGTAGATAAAGAAGAGAGTGGTCCTATGGGAAGAGTGCTAAACTGGGCCAAGGCCAATTATATCAAAATTAGGCAGGAGGTGGGAAATGTGGATTGAACACAGCTATTTGAAGGGAAGTCCACATTTGAGATGTGGGAGGATTTCAAAGATAGTGCAGAACAGGCATGTCCCGTTGAATGCAAATGATAGAAAGGGCAAGATTCGTGAACCGTGGATGACAGGAGAAATTGTATGACTAGTCAAGAGGAAAAGGAAAGCCTACATAAGGTCCAGTGTGTCGAACCTGAGAGATTGGGTGAGATTCTGAATGATTACTTTGCATCAGTGTTCACTGAGGAGAGGAACATGATGAATGTTGAGATTAGAGATAGAAGTTTGATTAGTCTGGATCACGTTGACATAAGTAGGGAAGATGAGTTGGGTAAGCTAGAGGTTATTAAGGTGGACAAATCCCCAGGACTGGATGGGATCTATCCCAGGTTGCTGAGGGAGGCAAGAGAGGAAATAGCTGGGGCCCTGACAGATATCTTTGTGGCATCCTTAAATACAGGTGAGGTGCCAGAAGACTGGAGGTTTGCTCATGTTATCCCCCTGGACAAGAAGAGTAGGAGGGATATTCTGGGTAATTACAGAGCAGTGAGCCTGAAGTCAGTGGTGGGAAAGTTGCTAGAGAATGTACTATGGTATAGGATTTATTTATATTTAGAAAAAGAATGGGCTTATCAGTGATAGACAACATGGTTTTGTACGGGAGTGATCGTGCCTTACCAACTTAATAGAGTTCTTCAAGGAAGTGACCAAGTTGATAGATGAAGGAAGGGCTGTTGATGTCATATACATGGACTTTAGTAAGGCGTTTAATAAAGTTCCCCATAGTAGACTAATGGAGAAAGTGAAGTCACATGGTGTGCAGGGTGTTCTAGTGAGGTGGATAAAGAACTGGCTGAGCAACAGGAAACTGAGAGTAGTAGTTGAAGGGAGTTGCTAATTAGAAATGGTATAACGGCTGCAGAAAGGCAGTTCGAGGGGGATCTGCCTTTGGAGGTAGTATGGGCTGAAGTCAGAAATAGGAAAGGTGCAGTCACCTTGTTGGGTGTTTACTATAGGCCCCCCAATAGCAGCAGAGATATGGAGAAACAGATTGGGAAACAGATTTTGGAAAGGTGCAGAAGCCACAGGGTAGTAGTCATGGGCGATTTCAACTTCCCAAATATTGATTGCAAGTTCCTTAGATCAAGTAGATTGGATGGGGCGGTGTTTGTGCAGTGTGTCCAGGAAGCTTTTCTAACTCAGTATGTAGATTGGCCGACCGAGGGGAGGCCATATTGGATTTGGTACTCGGT
>NW_025182300.1:1664-2548 GCF_004010195.1 Chiloscyllium plagiosum | reverse complement strand
TGTTCCTGTGTCCCAGTCTCGAGCAGTTGAGTGAGTGCCTCCTGTTCATGTGTCCCAGTCTCGAACAGTTGAGTGACTGCCTCCTGTTCCTGTATCCCAGTCTCGAACAGTTGAATGACTGCCTCCTGTTCCTGTGACCCTGTCTCGAACAGTTGAATGTCTGCCTCCTGTTCCTGTGTCCCAGTCTTGAGCAGTTGAATGATTGCCTCCTGTTCCTGTGTCCCAGTCCCGAACAGTTGAATGACTGCCTCCTGGTCCTGTGTCCCAGTCTTGAACAGTTGAATGACTGCCTCCTGTGCCTGTGTCCCAGTCTTCAGCAGTTGAGTAACGCCCTCCTGTTCCTGTGTCCCAGTCTCATGCAGTTTAATGACTGCTTCCTGTTCCTGTGACCCTGTCTCGAACAGTTGAATGTCTGCCTCCTGTTCCAGTGTCCCAGTCTCGAACAGTTGAATGATTGCCTCCTGTTCCTGTGTGCCTGTCTCGAACAGTTGAATGACTGCCTCCTGTTCCTGTGTCACTGTCTCCTGCAGTTGAGTGAATGCCTCCTGTTCCTGTGTCAAAGTCTCCAGCAGTTGAATGACTGCCTCCTGTTCCTGTGTCCCAGTCTCTCGCAGTTGAATGGCTGCGTCCTGTTCCTGTGTCCCAGTTTCGAGCAGTTGAGTGATTGCCTCCTCTTCCGGTATCCCAGTCACGATCAGTTGAGTGCCTGCCTTCTTTTCCTGTGTCCCAGTTTCGAGCAGTTGAGTGACGGCCTCCTGTTCCTGTCCTAGTCACGAGCAATTGAATGACTGCCTCCTGTTCCCGTGTCCCAGTCTTGAGCAGTTGAGTAACGCCCTCCTGTTCCTGTGTCTCAGTCTCGAACAGTTGAGTGACTGCCTCCTGTT
>NW_025182300.1:0-813 GCF_004010195.1 Chiloscyllium plagiosum | reverse complement strand
TGCCTGTGTCCCAGTCTTCAGCAGTTGAGTAACGCCCTCCTGTTTCTGTGTCCCAGTCTTGTGCAGTTGAGTAACGCCCTCCAGTTTCGGATTCCCAGTTTCGAGCAATTGAGTGATGCCTCCTGTTTTATGTGTCCCAGTCTGAACAGTTGAATGACTGCCTCCTGTTCCTGTGTCCCAGTCTTGAACAGTTGAATGACTGCCTCCTTTGCCTGTGTCCCAGTCTTCAGCAGTTGAGTAACGCCCTCCTGTTTCTGTGTACCAGTCTTGTGCAGTTGAGTAACGCCCTCCAGTTTCGGATTCCCAGTTTCGAGCAATTGAGTGATGCCTCCTGTTTTATGTGTCCCAGTCTCAAGCAATTGAGTGATGCCTCCTGTTCCTGTGTCCCAGTCTCGAACGGTTGAGTGACTGCTTCCTGATCCTGTGTCCCAGTCTCGATCAGTTGAGTGCCTGCCTTCTGTTCCTGTTCCCAGTCTCGAGCAGTTGAATGACTGTGTCCTGATCCTGTGTCCCAGTTTTGAGCAGTTGAGTGACTGCCTCCTGTTCCTGGGTCACAGTTTCGAGCACGATAGTGACAGCCTCCTGTTCCTGTGTCCCAGTCTCGAACAGTTGAGTGACTGCCTCCTGTACCTGTATCCCAGTCTCGAACAGTTGAGTGACTGCCTCCTGTTCCTGCATCCCAGTCTCGGACAGTTGAATGACTGCCTCCTGTTCCTGTGTCCCAGTCTCGAGCAGTTGAGTGACTGTCTCCTGTTCCTGTATCCCAGTCTCGAACAGTTCAGTGACTGCCTCCTGTTCCTGTATCCCAGTCTC
>NW_025182299.1:0-2548 GCF_004010195.1 Chiloscyllium plagiosum | reverse complement strand
CACACTGCAAATTTTTGCTATAAATTCTGTGTTGTGATTTTTAACTTTGTACCTTCTGTTTGTTTAGTTTGGATATTAATGCCTCCAACTATGCTGTAACTAATGTATCCTATGAAAACACTTTCACAATCTTTTTAAAATGAAGTTACACAAATTAATACATCAACAATAAAAGCACATTTCAGTTCAAAAGTATCTAGATAAATGAGGTTTAATCAAAGACAACATTAATCAGCCAGAACAGGAAAATGTGCAAGAAGTGGCTAACGCGATTTAAACAAAAAAGCTTTCCCAACTTTATAGCCATGGTTTCAAAGCATCATGGCCAATTAATTGCTTCTTCAAGTGTGAATAGTAGCATAATGCAGGCAAGCATGACATCTAAATTGCTAGAAGATCAAATAAATAGCGAGTGTCTCTTTTTAGGAATGTTTGTATGAGAAATATGGGCTGAGACATAGGAACATTCCTTAAAACTGTGCCCTGGCATCCTTTTTGTAAAATGTAATTGGCAAACAGAGCTTTGGTTTACCATTTGTGTCTAAACCAATGCAGTTGACCCTCATTATTGCTCTGAAGTGCTCTTCTTCATACTCTAGTGTTGTAATGAGGTATGAGCCTAAGATCTGTGGGTCAAAGGTGAAAGAGTCACTAACCCTCCAGAAATGGCAGAAAGTCTAGTAGAACCAGCAGCAAGAAATCCAAGAGATTTTAAAACAATATCTTAAAACAAGTACATCCCTTAGTTCAATGTCAGCAATCCCCAAGAAGAGGAAAGAAACCACAACTTCCATCATGATAAGGCATTGTCGTACAGTGATGCCACACACAGCACAGTGCCATCCAACCAGAAACAGGGTCTGAGACTCCTTGTATAAGTAAACAATATACTCCTCTTTCTTTCAACGAGAGAGCGTGAAGAAACCGTAGTCAGCATTTGAGGTCAGCAGTTTGGAAACAGTCGATACTCGACCCAACTCCATCCTTCCCCACTGTCAGCTCTCAAAAGTCTTGTGTCTTGCACTGGTCAGGAAAACTGGTAGTGACTTGTATCATTTTCCAGGCAAAAGGCCAGGCAAGTGCAGGTGATGGAGGCTTTCCCCATTCCAGGGGCTACGTTGTTCCGGCTGAGCCTTCTAAACTCTGCAAATAGTGCGAGAAAGGACAAGCCTCCCTGGTGACCTCCATTTGTGACAACTCAGGGAGGTTGAGTTCCAGTTTGTTGCCTTGTTGAAGTGTAACTTTTCTTTTATCAAATTTGACAACCCATATCCTTTTTTATCTCTGCTGTCCATCTCACCTGGAAACTCCAACTGTGGAGATATCATTCCTGTCCATCCTTAACCAGGGGGGAATCTTAAAGGGCCTGAGCTTTGTGATGTGAGGCGAGCTTGGTGACAGAACCAGCTGAAGAATCTGCTGCAGCCCAAGTCCATGTCAGGAGCAACTCCGCCTTTTATGGATTTGCCAAGCAGAGGTGTGAGTTTCTCACTAGGCAGCAGCGAGTTATCAATTAAGAGGAGGGCTAACATTCCCACTGAGGTGTCTCTGTCTGAGCTGGTGGGGTCGATGGTGCAGGAGGCAGCCTTGCTGATGCTACCTCTGCAGTTGAGGAGGTGGCTTCTGGGAGAGCTGAGTGTTTCTCTGCGGAGGAAGTGGAAGTGCTGATGGTACTTGTTGGACAAAGGAGAGCGAAATTCGAAAAGTCTGACACAGGAAAAGCACAGCAGCATCTGAGGAGCAGGATGTTTCAGACATAAGCCTTTCATCAGGAAGGAGAGAGAGAGCCCTGTTGGCAGTGGTTTGCAATAATTGACAATTAAAGCAGGGTTAGTGTGAGAGTCACAATGGAATGAAGACTGGTGCTTACTCGGTTCACAGGACGTGGATTTCTCGGCATCCCCACTGGAGTTTTCCCTGTCCAGAGGAGTTGGTCTTTCAGCAAATACCAGTGAGTGGCGTGTTGTTTCAGGAATGCAGTGTAGTAAGGAAGGGATGGAATTGGACGTGAGGGGCAGAATGGGGCAGGGTAGGTCTTCAATGAGACGAGTTTGGGAAGACACAACAAGCAGTCTCACTGGGCCTTATGGTCAGGACCCACCCAAAAAAACCCAACACAAAACAAAATACACTATGGAACACAAACAAAAATGATGATATTTGATGTGCCTGAATCCTTGTGTTTGGCCATTTATGTTCCCATAAATGGATTATATTGAAATTTGATATAATGCCATAGATATTACAGTAACATCATATGGGAGAAATAATTAAGTTGGATGACAGGGATTACTGAACTATACTTGGCAGGTCCAACCACATCTGTGGAGAGAAATCAGAGTTAACATTTTGAATCTAGTGACTCTTCCTCAGAACTGATGAAAGATTCAGCCCAATGGTTCTGTAATAGTTCTGGTATCAGATTGCTACGTTTCTGCCTGTGTCCTTAGCTCATCTGGTTTATTTGCTCTCGTCGTCAAACACCTTGATTATAGATTTATACATAACAGCAGAGCCTGGTGGAGAAACTCAGCTCTGACAGAATTTG
>NW_025182298.1:0-2548 GCF_004010195.1 Chiloscyllium plagiosum | reverse complement strand
TCAGGTAGTGCTCCCTCAATACCTCAGAAAGTGATCACTCAGAACCTCAGATAGTTATCTCTCAGTTCCTCAGATAGTACTCCCTCAGTACCTCAGAAAGTGCTCCATCGGTACCTAAGATAGTTCTCCCTCAGTACCTCAGAAAGTGCTTCCTCAATACTTCAGAATGTGCTCACTCAGTACCTCAGATAGTTCTCTCTCAGTTCCTCAGATAGTACTCCCTCTCTACCTCAGAAAGTGCACCCTCAGTACCTAAGATAGTTCTCCCTTAGTACCTCAGAAAGTGCTCCCTCAATACTTCAGAGAAATGGTCCCTCAGTACCTCAGATAATTCTCCCTCAGTACCTCAGAAAGTGCTCCCTCAATACCTCAGAATGTGCTCCATCAATAGCTCAGATCGTTCTCCCTCAATACCTCAGAGAGTGTTTCATCAGTACCTCAGAAAGTGCTTCCTCAATACCTCAGATAGTGTTCCCTCAATACCTCTGAAAGTGCTCCCTCAATACCTCAGAAAGTGCTCCCTCAGTACCTCAGATAGTGCTTCCTCAGTACTTCAGAAAGTCCTCCATCAATACCTCTGAAAGTGCTCCCTCAATACCTCTGAAATTGCTCCCTCAATACCTCAGATATTTCTCCCTCAATACCTCAGATCGTGCTCCATCAATACCTCAGATAGTTCTGCCTCAATACCTCTGAAAGTGCTCACGCAGTACCTCACAAAGTGCTCCCTCAATACCTCAGAAAGTGCTCCCTCAGTACCTCAGATAGTTCTCCCTCAGTACCTCAGAAAGTGCTCACTCAGTACCTCAGAAAGTGCCCCCTTAGTACCTCAGATAGTGCTCCCTCAGTACCTCAGCAATTGCTCCCTCAGTACCTCAGATATACCTCAGATAGTTTTCCCTCAGTACCACAGAAATTGCTTCCTCAAAACATCAGGTTTTGTTCCCTCAATGCCTCAGAATATGTTTCCTCATTACCTCAGATAGTGCTCCCTCAATAACTCAGAAAGTGCTCCCTCAATACCGAAGAATTCATCACTTTGTTGTGTTTCACCCCCAAAGCCCCTCAGACAGTAGCTACACAAAACATTCACATCCTCAACACTAAAGGGTTCAGCCCAGCTCCCCCCTCAGACCATGTTCAAACCCCTTCAGACTGTAAGGACCCACATCCACCCCTGTCCAAGATTGGAGCCCAGGTCCCCAGAACATTACTTGTCTCTCTGGATTAAGTTTAGAATTCCTACAGTGTAGAAGCAAGCCATTCCGTCCATTGGCTCCACACTGACTGTCTGAACAGCATCGCAACCAGACTCACATCCTCTACTCTATCCCTGTAATGCTGCATTTCCCATGGCATCTTTGGGCGGTGGGAGGAAACTGGAGCACCCGGAGGGAACCCGCACAGATACAGAGAGAATGTGTAAACTCCACACAGACAGTCACCGGGAGTTAAAATCAAACCACTGAGGCACCGTGCTGTCCTCTCTCGTTGGATGTCATCTCATTTAACGTTTTACTAAGTCAGTCTCCCATGTGAAACCTTCTCATCTGTCTCCTTGGTCATCCCTTCAAAAGCTCTATCAAGTTGGACACATCATTTTCACAAACAAAGCCAAACTGACCATCCCTAATCAATTCTTGCTTTTCCAAATGCATGTAAGTTGTCTCTCATAATGCCCACCAACAGCTTACCCACCACTGCCATCAGGCTCACAGCTCCATAGTTCAATGGTTGTTCCTTGCAGCCTTACTTCAATAATGGCACATCATTAATCACCCCCCAATCTTCAGGCACCTCACCCGTTGTCACTGATCGGTCCATCTGACAAGGCCATCTACATCCTTCTGTAACCTAAGGCTATCATCCTCAGTATTTATCACCCCACCAATCTTCATATCATTCATGAACCCAATGATTAACCCTCCATCATTCAAATCTAAATCTTTTCTAACAACCACATCAGCAAGATCCCAACAGTGAGACATGAACAGACAGAGATTTCTAACTGGGCCATCACTCTCTACTTCCTGCCACTCAGCATTCTGCGCCAAATTCCTTGGATCTTGAGTTTTATGTTCACTATCAGTTTCCAGTATGGGTGCTGATAAAAACCTTCCTGACCACCAAGCAGACGACAGGAAAGTATTGCCCTTATTTACACAGCTGGTCATCTACTTAAAAAGTGCACTCCCATTAGTCAGACCTGACCTCCCTTTAACACAACCATTCTGACTGTTCATCATGAACTCCAGTCTCTGTAAATGCTGATTAATTCTATCTCCCAAAATTGCTTCCAACAGACGCCCCACCCACGATATTAGCCTGACTGGCCTGTAGCTGCCTGGTATATCCCATGTTCCGTCTTGAATAACAGTACCACATGGTCAGTCCGACGGCACCTCTCCTGTGGCCAGAGGGGATTTGAAAATGTTTGCAAGTGTCCCTGCTGCTTCCTCCATCCCCTCATTCGGTAAACTGAGATACATTTCCACCATCTTTGGAGATTTACTGTTTTGTCAGAAGGCCAGACCACTCAGAACCATCT
>NW_025182297.1:1750-2548 GCF_004010195.1 Chiloscyllium plagiosum | reverse complement strand
CTATTACTGTCCATGCCCAGGTATATGTCAGTACAGACTGTGACCAGGTGTGTGCTCCCATAGACCATGCCCAGGTATACGTCAGTACAGACTGTGCCCTGGTATATGATCCCATAGACCATGCCCAGGTATATGTTCGTACACACTGTGCCCAGGAGTATCCAGCTCAGCACTGTCCCCAGGTCTTGTCCTACATGCCTATCTTCTTTTCCACCTATCCACTCACCCTTTCCCCCCGACCTATCACCTTCTTCCCCTCTCCCACTCACCTATGGTACTCTATGCTACTTTCTCCCCACCACCACCCTCCTCTCACTTATTTCTCCAAACTTCAGGCTCTCTGCCTGTAATTCTGATGAAGGGCTTTTGCCCGAAACGTCGATTTTATTGCTCCTCGGATGTCTGCCTGAACTGCTGTGCTTTCCTAGCACCAGTCTAATCAGGGCTCTGGGTTCCAGAATCTGCAGTCATTGTTTTTACCTGTATGTTATTACAGACCATGCCCTGGTATATGTCAGTACAGACTGTGCCCAGGTGTGTGCTATTACAATCCATGCCCAGATATATTTCAGTACAGACTGTGCCCAGGTGTATGCTCCGATAGAAAATGCCCAGGTATATGTCAGTACAGACTGTGCCCAGGTGTGTGCTATTACAGACCATGCCCAGGTATATGTCAGTACAGACTGTGCCCTGGTATGTGCTATTACAGTCCACGCCTAGGCATATGTCAGTACAAACTGTGCCCAGGTGAATGTCATTATAGACCATGCCCAGGTATATGTCAGTACAGACTGT
>NW_025182297.1:0-1689 GCF_004010195.1 Chiloscyllium plagiosum | reverse complement strand
AGTACAGACTGTGCCCAGGTGTGTGCTATTACAGTCCATGCCCAGATATATGTCAGTACAGACTGTGCCCAGGGGTATGCTCTGAAATAAAATGCCCAGGTATACGTCAGTACAGACTGTGCCCAGGCGTGTGCTATTTCAGTCCATGCCCAGGTACATGTAAGTACAGACTGTGCCCAGGTGTGTGCTATTACATTCCATGCATAGGTATATGTCAGTACAGAGTGTGCCCAGGTTTGTGCTATTACAGTCCACGCCCAGATATATTTCAGTACAGATTGTGCCCAGGTGTATGCTCCCATAGATGATGTCCAGGTAAATGCCAGTACAGACTGTGCCCAGGTGTGTGCTATTACAGACCATGCTCAGGTATATGTCAGTACAGACTGTGCCCAGGTGTCTGCTATTGCAGTCCACGCCCAGGTATATGTCAGTACCGACTGTGCCCAGGTTTCTGCTATTACAGTCCACGCCCAGGTATATGTCAGTACAGACTATGCCCAGGTGTGTGCTATTACAATCCATGCCCAGGTATATGTCAGTACAGACTGTGCACAGGTGTATGCTCCCATAGATGATGCCCAGGTAAATGCCAGTCCCGATTGTGCCCAGCAGTGTGCTATTACAGACCATGCCCATGTATATGTCAGTACAGACTATGCCCAGGTGTGTGCTCTTACAATCCATGCCCAGGTATATGTCAGTACAGACTGTGCCCAGGTGTGTGCTATTACAAATCATGCCCAGATATATGTAAGTATAGACTGTGCCCAGGTGAGTACTATTACAGTCCACGCCCAGGTATATGCCAGTACAGACTGTGCCAGGTGTGTGCTATTACAGTCTACGCCCATGTATATGTCAGTACAGACTGTGCCCAGGTGTATGCTCCCATAGATCATGGTCAGGTATATGCCAGTACAGACTGTGCCCAGGTGTGTGCTATTACAGACCATGCCCAGGTATATGTTAGTACAGACTATGCCCAGGTATGTGCTATTACAGACCATGCCCAGGTATATGTCAGTATAGACTGTGCCCAGGTATGTGCTATTACAGTCCACGCCCAGGCATATGCCAGTACAGACTGTGCCCAGGTGTGTGCTATTACAGTCCATGCCCAGATATATGTCAGTACAGACTGTGCCCAGGGGTATGCTCTGATAGAAAATGCCCAGGTATACGTCAGTACAGAGTGTGCCCAGGTGTGCGCTATTACAATCCATGCATAGGTATATATCAGTACAGACTGTGCCCAGGCGTGTGCTATTTCAGTCCATGCCCAGGTACATGTAAGTACAGACTGTGCCCAGGTGTGTGCTATTACAATCCATGCATAGGTATATGTCAGTACAGACTGTGCCCAGGGGTATGCTCTGANNNAGGTATATGTCAGTACCGACTGTGCCCAGGTGTGTGCTATTACAGACCATGCTCAGGTATATGTCAGTACAGACTGTGCCCAGGTGTCTGCTATTACAGTCCACGCCCAGGTATATGTCAGTATCGACTGTGCCCAGGTGTGTGCTATGACAGACCATGCTCAGGTATATGTCAGTACAGACTGTGCCCAGGTGTCTGCTATTACAGTCCACGCCCAGGTATATGTCAGTACTGACTGTGCCCAGGTTTCTGCTATTACAATCCATGCCCAGATATATGTCAGTACAGACTATGCCCAGGTTTGTG
>NW_025182296.1:0-2548 GCF_004010195.1 Chiloscyllium plagiosum | reverse complement strand
ACTGCACTGTTCACAAGCAAAGCTTTCACTGTATGTAGGTACACGCGACAATAACTCAAATCAAATTAAATCAAAGCCTCATATCTGAGAGAAGGAATCCCTCCTCAGCTCAGTCTTAAATTATCACCCCATTGTTCTGAGACTCTGTCTTTGTCTTGCCAAGGAACTGAAAAATACCCTGAACATTTACACTGTGAAATCACTTTTGAATAGATTCTCTTTCATTGCTTATTTCGGTTGTTGCTTCATATATTATTTCTGCGAATATTACGCAAATTCATTTGAATCCCAGTTCTGCTAACGCTGCCAGGACAATGACACTTCTAACTCGAGGTACTTGTTTTGCTGCTGCCTGCACCCTATCTTTCTCTGCTGGTTTTAATTGCCTGACTCTGTCCACATGGCATCTTGCCTCATACGTAAAATTAATTCAAAAACAAAGTGAATCTCTACATTACGAGAAAAATTCACAAAATCGTGTTCCGATTGACACCACACGGTGAAGAAGTCACTTCAATAATGGAAATGCCTTGAAATTTAAGCTTTTTTTAAAGTAAGTTGATTTCAATATTTTCGTGTCTTTTTGTCCTGATTTTCTAATGAATCTGACAAATAACGTACGGGGCAAAAATAATGAATTTTTCACTTGTCCCCTGGATACCTTTTGGGTCTCTGCATAAATCCACGGGTTCAGAGAAGAGCTAAAATATCCCAGGAGAGCTGCAACTTAAGTAGTGTTTGTCAGTTTGGTTTTTACGAATGTCACGGCATGTGTCAACCATGACAAAAGGAAACTGCTTGAAATAGCGAAGAGCAATCTGATGGAGTTCTTTCGGTTCTGCATCTTGGCATCACTCTGATTTTCACTATGTCTTTGAATTCTTCTTCTGGCTCGATTGCTCAATACAATCTTTCTGATGGTTGAAGAGTTAAACGTGGTAATCAAAATGAAACAGGACCAAATGAGGGAAGCGCTGTGAAACCAAACAAAAGATGCACCAAAATCTGAGGAGAAGAAAGATGCCTTTTCCAGGCATCCCCACTGTATTTTATTAATCGATATCTCAGAATGGAATGCAAGCAAAATTGGGACTTCTTTCAAAAACGCGAGGTGAATGAGAATTGTAATAACCACGACTGTATTCTTTCAGTGCAGTACCTCATCTTAAACTTTCGGCAGCAGATCACCACACATAAATCAAAAGTAAAGGAAACAATGAACCAAACGGAACAATCAAGAGTAACTCCTGCCATGTATATAATGGATTTCCAAACTGAGGTCTGCGAGAGGAATGGGGTTGGCAAGTAGTAACTGAAAATATAGTATATTAATACATTATTGAGCATGTCCAGCAGATCTGCTGTGCCATGGCCACCATGTAGACAGAGATAAACTTGGGAAGAGCGCAGTTTCCTCGGAAAGGAACCACAATAGTCAGCAGGTTCGCTGTAAAGAATTAAAACAGATGGTAATATTTCATTTTTCTCCTTAAGATTGTAATGGATATAACTGTGCATGGAATGTCCCCTCTTTATGCGGTAACACAAAATACCATGTTGGGATTTGATTTGTTAAACCAATTCACTGTGAAACCTACTTATAATGAGTAGTTTTCAAACCTGTTTCAAACATGACCCTTCAAGTGGAACTGAGTTAAAAAAAATGGCTCAAACTGTTCTGCTAAAATGTCGAGCGGATTGCCATATAGTGTAATTAAATTATGAGTAAACTTCAAGAAAGGCATGGCTAAATAATACAAATAACTGGTAACAGTTCAAATAAAACAAAGAAGTGTAGAAGGTAGAAATCTTAAACCTAAACAGAAATTGCTGCAAAGACTCACGAGTCCTGAAAAATTGACGCTGCTTCTGTTTTCACAAATGCTGTCAACATTTCTCTACCAAGGTCAATTTTTGGAACTAGTATTTGTGCATTCGTAAAAATTTCTTCTATTATTCTACATTTCGAATGAGATGAAAGAACAAGCAGTTCACATACGATAATAATAGAGAATGATGCAACTCACTAGGCACACCAATGGCTGCCAAACTCGGATAGTAAATTTCTTTCATCAACAGAATTGCAGCTTGACCCATTTTCTGTTATACCTCGAAAATCTTTCGCGACTAAAAGAGTTGTGCACGGCTGAGGCAGTAGAAGTCATCGTCCACTTATACATCCATAAATCCTCCTGTGACAATCTCAGGTTACATTATCACGAACACTATTTACAATTGTTCAATTAATGTACTCAGATCATAGTCTGGGTTCGATGCCTTGAAAACAAGCCAGTGTTCACTAAATGAAAGAAATCCTAACCATAAATTCGGCAATGTCGGAAATATACCACGTCATAATATAATGACTGCTTCAGAGACCCTGCCAGTACGCATTCAATTCCATTCACTCCATATCACATCTCGTTATAATGAAGGTTGCAAAGTAAATTAGCCATCAAAGTATTCTGCCAATGGTAGTAAAGACTCCAAAAACTGACTTGTCCCAAACAAAGTATTTTTTCCATCTACAACACTGACATCTACATAA
>NW_025182295.1:0-2548 GCF_004010195.1 Chiloscyllium plagiosum | reverse complement strand
TAACACCAGCAGCAGATACTGAGCAACTGGAGAAACAGGAACTGGAGAGACAGTAACACCAACAGCAGGTACTGAGGAACAGGAGACACAGAAACACCAGCAGCAGGTACTGAGGAACAGGAGAGACATTAACAGCAGTAGCAGGTACTGAGGAACAGGAGAGACAGTAACACCAGCAGCAGGTATTGAGGAACAGGGGAGAGAGTAACACCAACAGCAGGTACTGAGGAACTGCAGAGAAAGTAACACCAGCAGCAGGTACTGAGGAACAGGAGAGACAGTAACACCAGCAGCAGGTATTGAGGAACAGGGGAGAGAGTAACACCAACAGCAGGTACTGAGGAACTGCAGAGAAAGTAACACCAGCAGCAGGTACTGAGGAACAGGAGAGACAGTAACACCAGCAGCAGGTTCTGAGGAACAGGGCAGACAGTAACACCAGCAGCAGCAGGAACTGAGGAACAGGAGAGACAGAAACACCAGCAGGCAGGTACTGAGGAACAGCAGAGACAGAAACAGCAGCAGCAGGTACTGAAGAACACGAGAGATATTAACACCAGTAGCAGGTACTGAGGAACAGGAGATAGAGTAACACCCGCAGCTGCAGGTACTGAGGAACAGGGGAGACAGAAACACCAGCAGCAGCAGGTACTGAGGAAAAGGAGAGACAGTAACACCAGCAGCAGCTACTGAGGAACAGCAGAGACAGAAACACCAGCAGCAGGTACTGAAGAACACGAGAGATATTAACACCAGCAGCAGGTACTGAGGAACAGGAGAGGCAGTAACACCACCAGCAGGTACTGAGGAACATGAGAGACAGTAACACCAGCAGCAGCAGGTACTGAGGATCAGGAGAGACAGTAACACCAGCAGGAGCAGGTACTGAGGATCAGGAGAGACAGTAACACCAGCATCAGCAGGTACTGAGGAACAGGAGAGACAGTAACACCACCAGCAGGTACTGAGGAACAGGAGAGATAGAAACACCAGCAGCAGCAGGTACTGAGGAACAGGAGGGACAGTAACACCAGCAGCAGGTACTGAGGAACGGGAGATACAGTAACACCAGCAGCAGCACGTAATGAGGAACAGGAGAGACAGTAACACCAGCAGAAGCAGGTACTGAGGAAAAGGAGAGACAGTAACACCAGCAGCAGGTACTGAGGGACAGGAGAGACAGTAACACCAGCAGCAGGTACTGAGGAACAGGAGTGTCAGTAACACCAGCAGCAGGTACTGAGGGACAGGAGAGACAGTAACATGAGCAGCAGCAGGTACTGAGGAAAAGGAGAGACAGTAACACCAGCAGCAGGTACTGACGAACAGGAGAGACAAAAACACCAGCAGCTGCAGGTACTGATTAACAGGACAGACAGAAACACCAGCAGCAAGTACTGAGGAACAGGAGGGACAGTAACACCAGCAGCAGGTACTGAGGAACCGGAGAGACAGTAACCCCCGCAGCAGATACTGAGGAACAGGAGAGACAGTAACACCAACAGCAGCAGGTACTGAGTAGCAGGGGAGACAGTAACACCAGCAGCAGCAGGTATTGAGGAACAGGAGAGACAGTAACACCAACAGCAGCAGGAACTGAGGAACAGGAGAGACAGTAATACCAGCAGCAGGAACTGAGGAACTGGAGAGACAGTAACACCAGCAGCAGGTACTTAAAAACAGGAGAGACAGTAACACCAGCAGCAGGTACTGAGGTTCAGGAGTGACAGTAACACCAGAAGGAGCAGGTACTGAGGAACAGGAGAGACAGTAAAACCAGCAGCAGGTACTGAGGAACAGGAGAGACAGTAACACCAGCAGCAGGTACTGAGGAACAGGAGTGACAGTAACACCAGCAGCAGCAGGTACTGAGGAACAGGGAGACAGTAACACCAGCAGCAGCAGGTACTGAGGAAAAGGAAAGACAGTAACACCAGCAGCAGCAGGAGCTGAGGGACAGGAGAGACAGTAACACCAGCAGCAGGTACTGAGGAACAGGAGTGACAGTAACACCAGCAGCAGCAGGTACTGAGGAACAGGGGAGACAGTAACACCAGCAGCAGCAGGTACTGAGGAAAAGGAAAGACAGTAACACCAGCAGGAGCAGGTACTGAGGAACAGGAGTGACAGTAACACCAGCAGCAGCAGATACTGTGGACCAGGACAGACAGAATCACCAGCAGCAGCAGGAACTGAGGAACAGGAGAGACAGCAACACCAGCAGCAGGTACTGAGGTACAGGAGAGTCAGTAACTCCAGCAGCAGGAACTGAGGAGCAGGAGAGACAGTAACACCAGCAGCAGGTACTGAGGAACAGGAGAGACAGTAACACCAGCAGCAGATACTGATTAACAGGACAGACAGAAACACCAGCAGCAAGTACTGAGGAACAGGAGGGACAGTACACCAGCAGCAGGTACTGAGGAACAGGAGAGATAGTAACACCAGCAGCAGGTACTGAGGAACCAGAGAGACAGTAACACCCGCAGCATGTACTGAGGAACAGGAGAGACATTAACACCAGCAGCAGCAGGTATTGAGGAACAGG
>NW_025182294.1:1695-2548 GCF_004010195.1 Chiloscyllium plagiosum | reverse complement strand
GGGAGGGACACACACACACACACACATACACAGCGAGAGTGGGACACACACACACACACACACATAGCGAGGGAGTGAAACGTACACACACACAGTGAGGGAGGAACACACACACCCAGCAAAGGAGGGAAGGACATGCGCACACACAGAGCAAGTGAGGGACACACACACAGCAAGGGAAGGACATGCACAAACACAGTGATGGAGGGTCATACACAAACACACACAGCGAGGGAGGGACACACATACACACATACACACACACACACAGGGAAGGAGGGACAAGCACACAAACGGCGAGGGGGAGGACATGTGCACAGAAAGTGAGAGGGGGCACGCACACAGAGTGAGAGGGGACACACACTGACACGGTGAGTGAGGGACACACACACAGCAAGAGGGACACACACACATACAAAGCGAGGGAGGGACACGCACACACTCACACAGCGTGGGAGGGACACACAAGCACAGTGAGGAATTGACACGCATACATATACACACACACAGCGAGGGATGGACACTCATACACTGCAAGAGGGATACACATACTCACAGCAAGGGGGGACACACACAGTGAGGGAGGGACACGCGCATACACACACACACACACACACACACACACAGTGAGGGATGGACAAGCACACACAGTGAGTGAGGGACACACACACATACACAGCGAGGTTGGGACACACACAAAAACAGTGAGCGAGGGACACACAAACAGCGAGGGAGTGAAACATACACACACACACACACACACAGTGAGGGAGACACACACACACACAGCGAGGGTGGGACACACACAAACAGCGAGGGAGTGAAACGTACAAACACACACACACACACACAC
>NW_025182294.1:836-1119 GCF_004010195.1 Chiloscyllium plagiosum | reverse complement strand
AGCAAGGGAGGGACACACACACACAGCGAGGGAGTGACACGCACACACAGCAAGAGAGACACACACACAGTTAAGGGGATACACGCAGACACACAGCGAGGGCGGGACACACACACACACACACAGCGAGGGTGGGACACACACACACAGCGAGGGTGGGACACACAAACAGCGAGGGAGTGAAACGTACACACACACACACAGTGAGGGAGACACACACACATACACCGCGAGGGTGGAACACACACAGCGAGCGAGGGAGTGAAACGTACACACACACACA
>NW_025182294.1:0-786 GCF_004010195.1 Chiloscyllium plagiosum | reverse complement strand
CACAGCGAGGGAGGGACACACACACACACACACACAGGGAAGGAGGGACACGCACACACACGGCGAAGGGGAGGAAATGTGCACAGAAAGTGAGAGGGGGCACGCACTGACACAGCAAGGGAGGGACGCACGCACACACAGCAATGGGGACATACACAAAGAGCAAGGGAGGGACACACACACACACAGCAAGACGGACACACACACATACACACAGTTAAGGGGATACACGCAGACACACAGCGAGGGCGGCACATACACACACAAACAGCGAGGGTGAGACACACACACACACAGAGCGAGGGTGGGAAGTACATGCACACACACAGCGATGGTGGGTCATACACAAACACACAGCGAGGGATGGACACGCACACAGAGAGTGAGGGACATGCACACACAGTGAGAGAGGGACACACAGACACACACAGAGCCAGCGAGGGACACACAAACAGCGAGGGAGTGAAACGTACACACACACTGAGGGAGGGACACACACAAACACACAGTGAGGGAATGACATGCACACACACACAGAGCGAGGGAGGGACACGCTGAGACACGCAGCGAGGGAGGGGGCATGGACACACAAAGTGAGGGAGGGACACGCACACATACATACAGTTAAGGGGATACACGCTGACACACAGCGAGGGAGGGACACACACACACACACACATACACAGCGAGAGTGGGACACACACACACACACATGTACACACACACACACACACAGCCAGCGAGGGACACACAAACAGCGAGGGAGTGAAACGTACACGTATATAC
>NW_025182293.1:0-2548 GCF_004010195.1 Chiloscyllium plagiosum | reverse complement strand
TACAGAGATACCATCGTTGTCTGTGTTGTTAATAGTGCTACGAGTGTGTATGCTGGATTCGCCATCTTCTCAGTCCTTGGACACATGGCTCATGTACAAGACAAGCCTATCGCAGAGGTTGTACAGTCAGGTAACTGCAGAGTCAATCTTCCTGATCTGAGTGAATGCAGGAGTACAGCATCACATGATGTTTCTCATTAGTTAATTATCCTCATGCAGCCTTTACTTTATAAATATTTATTGTGGATCTCAATGGAATTCTGAGCTGATAACAAAGGGAACAGAGTGCTTGGATAGAATGGACATGGAGAAAGATGTTTTCGTGCTTAGGAGAAATTAGGATCCAAGGGCACAGCCTCAGAGTAAATGGATGAGCCTTTAGAAGTGAGATGAAGAGGACTTTCTGCAGCCAGAGTGTGGTGAATCTGTGGAATTCATTGCCACAGAGGGTTGGGAGGCCAAGTCAGTGAGTGCCTTAAGACAGAGATTAGAAAGGGGGACAAGGGTTGGAGGGAGAAGGCAAGAGAATGGGGTCGACAAAAATATCAGCATATAATTGGATGACAGAACAGACTAATTTTTCTGCTCCAATATTGTACGGTCTTATAGCACACTGTGATGTTCAACAGAAGATGGATTGAGAGGTGGGAACTCTGCAACAACTAAGTTGGGGATTAGATCCCTGGAAATCTGGGATCTGAGTATCAGCTCAGGGATAACTCTCTAGAGCGAAAGGAATCAAATATCTCTATTTAATCCCTTCTCATCCTGACCTCTTCATCATTCTCCTGCTCCCTCTCCCAAGGATCCGGTGTTGGGTTTGGAGTTGTTGTAATGAGGTGGAAGGTTTTTATTTCTGAAGAATGTGATTAGCACCACCCATTGTAATGGTGTAAGGATAATGGAGAAGCCTGAGAATGTCAGAGGAGAGTCAAGGAATACTTCAAGCATGGATAGAAGGATTCATTTAGAGTCACAGTCATAGAGTCACAGAGATGTACAGCATAGAAACAGACACTTCGGTCCAACTTGTCCATGCCAACCAGATATCCGAAATCAATCTTGTCCCATTTGCCAGCATTTGGCCCATATCCTTCTGAACCCTTCCTATTTATAGAACCATCCAGATGACTTTTAAATACTGTAATTGTACCAGCCTCCACCACTTTCTCTGACACCTCATTCCATACATGCACCACCCTCTGCATGGAAATGTTGACCATCAGGTGCCTTTTACAACTTTCCCATCTCATCCTAAACCCATGACATTTAGTTTTGGACTCCCTCACCCTGTGGAAAAGGCCATAATTATTTACCCTATCCATGCCCCTTGATTTTATAATCCTCATAGCCTCCGATGCTCCAAGGGAAACAGCCACACTCTTTTCAGGATCTGCCCATAACTCAAACCCTTCAATGCTGACAACATCCTAGTAAATCTTTTCTTAATACTTTCAAGTTTCACGGCATCTTTTCCGGAGCAGGGAGACCGGAATTGCATGCAGTATTCAAAAAGTGGCCTAACCAATGTCCTGTCCAACCACAATGTAACCTCCCAACTCCTGTACTCAATGCACTGACCAATAAAGACAAGCATGATTTTTTCTCTCCTGCGGTTGCAGTGGGAAGAGCGACAGCGGTGACCAGCAGCCTGATGGGAAGATGCCGGGGGTGGGGTAGAGGTGGTGGTGGTGTGGTGGGCTGCTGGTTAACTGAGGCTTTGTAGTTGGGAGGTTGCTTTACCCCAAACACAACTCGGATAGTGTCACCCACCCACCCTCCTCCTCTAACCAAAAACAAATTCCTGTGCACTGGATTGATAAGGCGACTAGTCTTTTTTTCCTCTCCTTTAATTTTCAGATGGCTCGTTGGGAATTTAGATTAGTGGGAAGTAAGGGTCACCGCAAGTGTCCCTGCAGACTGCATCTGCGGGAAGTGCCCTCAACTCCAGCTCCTCAAACCATGTTAGGGAGCTGGAGCTATTGCTGGATGAACTTTGGATCATTCGGGAGGCAGAGGGGGTTACTGAGAGGCATTACAGGGAGGTAGTCGTACCTCAGGTCCAAGAGGGATGTACATGGGTTACTGTCAGAGGATAGAAAAGGAACCGGCTGGCAGTGCAGGGATTTTGAGGTTAGGGATAGATTTTTGATTACTCCAGGTCAATTCGATATAAGGAAGGAGGAAGTGTTGGGTATTTTAAACAGCATTAAGATGGACAAGTCCCCAGTTCCAGGTGGGATCTATCCCGGGTTACTGAGGGAAGCAAGAGAGGAAATAGCTGAGGCCTTAACCGACATTTTTGCAGAATCCTTGAACATGGGTGAGGTCCTGAAGGAATGCTATTATTTTCTCCTTGTTTAAGAAGGGTAGCAGGGATAATCAAGGTAATTATAGACTTGTGAGCCTGACATCAGTTGTAGGGAAACTGCTGAAGTAGATACTGAGGGATTGGATCTATTTACATTTGAAGAAAATAGGCTTATCAGTAATAGGCAACATGGTTTTGTGCAGAGAAGTTCTTGTCTTACCAACTTAATAGAATTCT
>NW_025182292.1:0-2548 GCF_004010195.1 Chiloscyllium plagiosum | reverse complement strand
TCCCTTTCACAATATTGGATCCCGAACATAGCAAATTTAAATCTGACATTATACCAGACTTACTTGCCAATCTGTCTCCTTTTGTTTCTGACAAACGTAGGTTTCCACCTAATTCACAGTGTGAGGTTTCAACATTTTCACAGCTGCAACTCATCGTAAAGTACCAGTTAGATCATTTTAAATATGTGCATGATCACCAAGTTAATATCTGGCACTTCTTATCAACATCGAGAGTTTTGGCTGTGAGGGCAGGAGCTGGTGGTTGGGGAATAAAGAGGTCAAATAAAGACTTTCTGAACTGGGACAGAGGGAAAACATCCCAAATGCAAGGATTTAAGTTTAACTTCCTGATCTTAGAAAAGGAAACTCAAGCTCTTCACATTCTATTGCTAATTTAACTCTTACAAGCACAATTTGTAACTCGATGTTTGATTCAGAATCCGAATATAGTAATTTATCATTTTTCAAATTCACTGAAGGTTCATGTCATATTAGTCAGTATTGGCTGCATTGTTGAAAAGAAAATTTTATTCCTTTTCCTTTTCTGCTCCTTGATCCATTCGGAGTTTATTGCAAGACCTGACCATAATAAACCTAGAAGTAATTACAGGTCTCTGACCCAGAGCAGTGTAATGACCTCAGTATTTAGGCTTCGATTAATTGATGACATCAGTGAAACGGTGTGGATGTGATGCTGCCTGTATTGAATTCACCATGAAAGCACTTTATAAGTTTGATTCAAACAAATAACTATTACTAGGGAATGTGCCTGACTCCGTGGATACACATGGCCTCTGGTCAACTTAAATTACAACAAGTGCGAAGCATTCAATGGCGACATTGTATGCGAGATAGACAAGACGAGGAGACCAGGAGCTGGTCCCAATCCATAGCCATATTTCATCAAATGTCACCAAAGTCTGAAGACCATGGTAATGATGTTGGAGGGAGTGTGAAATGGTGGGTGGGGGAGTGAGGATGAGCAGGAAAGAGAAACAAAGAGAAGCGATGAGGTGGGGTGAAGGAGAGGAACCCAATTCTTCAGTATTTTCACTATAGCTCCAATAGCCAGAAACAGAACCTCAATATTGATCAGCAAGTAATTTCCCGTCTCAGCATTTAGGGTGGTGGTACTGCTGTTTAACACAACTCTGTCACTAATATTAAATTCCTTGGGAGGCAGTCTAGCAGCCTCTTTAATGTAGCTGCTGTTGTCTGAACTGGCATTTGTCGCATTGCACAAAACATTTTAAAGGAATCAGTGGTTCTCCAACATTCCCTTTTCACATTGTAGTATTACAAATGAAGCATAATTAAACCACATCAAAATCAGATCAAATCAAACTTGCTTCCTCATGGTTGCCCTCACGTCTGGCAAACTTTGATTCCCATCCTCCTGACAATCTGGTCTGTCAAAACGTCCCCAGTCACAAGTCATCATGAAGCACAAATTAAGCAAAAGGCTTACACCTATAAACAACTTGCAAACATTTGGAAATAAACCCTGGAGATCAAAAGGCTCTATTGAGCTGATACAACCTTTTATTTTAAAAAAAAGAGGAATCACTCTACTCACCATGAGTAATGCAAAAATTGGGAGGGGCTGTAGTCTGGAATGGTGGTGTTTGCTAGAGCAGTGGGAGATGTTGTCAAGAGGAATCTTACAGAAATTCCTGCTTTCCAGAAACTCCTGTTCACATTACATTCTGTTAAAAAAAGGCCACTTTCAAAAGCTATGACTGCAATATATGTTGCCTTTTTTTTTCAACTTGAACCATGGTCAGTTTTTTTTGAAGAGATGGGGTGAGGGGAGGTGGCTGATGTAATAGTATTGGAAAGCAGAGAGTTAGGTAGTCAATGTGTTTTCAATATGTTTAGCCTCATTGCACAGTCCAGTGCTTTGAAGTGAACAACTGAAGTTCTGAACATTGAAGGTCTGGAAATGATTATTGAACGACTTTGTGTGAATGCATACTCAATTATTCACTGGCTTTTAACTGGGAGGTGGTAGGATTTAGAAAATGGCAGGTCTGGACTCTGGCACCTTCTCATTGCTAAGCCATGCTGACATAGACCAGTTCACTTTGACATCTTGACTCTCCATGATCTCTCAAACCTGCCTCCCTCATTTCCCTGATTGTGCCCACCTTTGCAGCTTCAGCAATGATCAGTATGAACAGTAGGGCTCAGAAATGTGTTGATCTGTCCTCCCTCTTACTGGAGTAGCAACTCTTGAAACTGAGCTGCGCTGTCAACTGATGAGTAACCCTGGCAAGAATCTCTTCATTTTAGATTAGAATGGAGCTGGAAAAAGCACAGCAGGCCAGGCAGCATCTGAGGAGCAGGAAAATCGCCGTTTCGGGCAAAAGCCCTTCATCAACGAAGAATCTCTTCATTGGTCACTGCTGGCAATATACCATGCTTAGCATACGCCAAAACCTCTAGGTTTCAGTCCCAGCATCAGGTCTGCAGCATTCACTGCAAGCTTCACCTAAAATGTTTTTTTTACAAGACGAACGATAGAGCAAAGATTACATGCCATCAATAA
>NW_025182291.1:0-2548 GCF_004010195.1 Chiloscyllium plagiosum | reverse complement strand
ACCAACTGGGGGGGGCAAGGGGCATTCGCGCTGACCCCGGTGGGGGCAGGCTGGGCACGGCACGGGGTTTCCTCGCTCCTCCCGGAGGGTTTGAGCTGGCTCTGAGCAGCTTTTAGTCTCCAGGGCAACATAGCCCACTCCTCACTACCTCCGAGGAAGAGGGGTGTCTCACTGAGGGGAGTAAAGTGTGGGGGGGGGGGGCGCTATTTCACTGACTGAAGGGCCCACTGAGACCTCTCTGATACCACATTACACACCCTGTCCCGGAGACGCTCCCTGACCCTGCGGTTCCAAGATGGCGGCGTCAGCTAGGTAGGCGGCTTCTGAGGCCACCTCCTCCAGATCAGCCGCTTCCTCCCTTCCTTCCTCAATGTTTTCATCTTCTTTTCTTCACCTTCTTACGGTCGGAGAAGGCGACATCCCGGAAGAGGGGGAGCGGAGCAAGGTTCGTGGCCAGGTGACGCTTGGGCCTGGAAACGGAGCAGGGGGCTTCCTGGTTGCAGTGGACCAAGAATGGGGACACCGGCAATGGCAAGGTGGTAGCAGTGTGGTAAGCCAGGAGCGGGGATACCAGGGGTCTTCCTGGTTGCCGACACGGTAGGCCCAAAGCCTGGGACGCCTGGTTGCCAACATGGTAGGCCCGGGGTCTGGGACTTCTCGTTGCCAACATGGTAGGCCCGGGGTCTGGGACTTCTCGTTGCCAACATGGTAGGCCCGGAGTCTGGGACTCCTCGTTGCCAACACAGTAGGCCTGAAGCCTGGGACTCCTGTTTGCCAACACAGTAGGCCTGAAGCCTGGGACTCCAGTTTGCCAACACAGAAGGCCTGAAGCCAGGGTTTCCTGGTTGCCAACACGGTAGGCCTGGAGCCTGGCACTCCTGGTTGCCAACATGAGGCCTGGAGCCTGGGACTCCTGGTTGCCATTTAAAGTAGGCCTGAAGCCTGGGACTCCTGGTTGGCAACATGGTAGGCCCAGAGCCTGGGACTCCTGGTTGGCAACATGGTAGGCCCGGAGCCTGGGACTCCTGGTTGCCAACACGGTAGGACTGAAGCCTGGGACTCCTGTTTGGTAACATAATAGGCCTGAAGCCAGGGACCCCTGATTGCGAACACAGTAGGCCTGGAGCCTGGGACTCCTGTTTGGTAACATGATAGGCCTGAAGCCTGGGACTGTTGGTTGCCAACACTGTACGCCAGGGGGCCTGGGACTCCTGGTTGCCAACACGGTAGGCCTGAAGCCTGTGATTTCTGGTTGCCAACACAGTAGGCCCGAAGCCTGGGATTGCTGGTTTGCAACACGGCAGACCTGAGCCTGGGATTCCTGGTTGCAGGGTGAGTGTCGGTCCAGCAAGGAAGCCAGCTTTGGCAACAGGGTGGGTGAGCTAGGCAGGGTGGTGAAGGGGTGACACCCGAAGGATAGCGACTCCAATGTCAGAGGGTGTGACACATGCAACGGTGGGGACTGGGGGCCAGTGTCTTTAGTGTGCTGGGTCAGGGGTCATGGGAGGCAGAGTGGACTGAACCTACTATTCTATTCTTAAACTAATCAAAATGGTGTCGGGCAAGGGCAACATTCCAAGCTTTTCATTTTTCATTCATTGATGGAAACATACAAGTGACAATAAATCATTGATCCCCCATCAAACCCTCCCAGGACAGGGACAGCACGGGGTTAGATACAGAGTAAAGCTCCCTCTACACTATCCCCCATCAAACACTCCCAGGACAGGGACAGCACGGCGTTAGATACAGAGTAAAGCTACCTCTACACTGTCCCCCATCAAACACTCCCAGGACAGGGACAGCACGGGGTTAGATACAGAGTAAAGCTCCCTCTGCACTGTCCACATCAAACACTCCCAGGACAGGGACAGCACGGGGTTAGATACAGAGTAAAGCTCCCTCTACACTGTCCCCCATCAAACACTCCCAGGACAGGGACAGCACAGGCGCTAGACTATCACGTGAAATCCACTGTTTCCCCCGTCTGTCTGTGTTTGGATTCTGTGCTGGTGGGAGGAGTGGATGAACACGCCTGGAATTGATGGAGACGCTGCTCTCCCAGAATGCCGCGTGGTTGTGCCAGTGCCCTATTGGCTGTGCAGTGACTGTGCAGATTGGTGTGTGTGTGTGTGTGGATGTGTGGGGCTGGAAGCCATTTGCAGAGTAATAAGGCTGGAGCCTGCCCTGGTCGGTGAGAGGATTGCCCTGCAGCCAGGGGGTGCAGACGCGTGAGGCAGAGGGAGGGGGGTTAGATTTGCTAGCAACCTGCTCCTGTGCTGAGGTGCAGCACAGACAGAGAGCTGCCCAGAGGAAGCAAGCAGACACTGCAGAGCTGCATTGGGCAGGCCTCAAGCTAACAAAGGAAGCCTGGAGCCTGCAGTCTCCGGGGAGGTCAGTCCCAGCGTCTTACTGAGCTACACACACCAGGCTTTCCTCTCTCTCTCTCTTTCTCTCTCTGTGGCTCGGGCTCTGCTGTATCTCCTGCCCTTCACTTTGCACTCACACACCGCTTTGCTTTCCCTCTCTCTCTCTCAGCCCCTTTTGT
>NW_025182290.1:0-2548 GCF_004010195.1 Chiloscyllium plagiosum | reverse complement strand
TGAAACAGTTTGGCTCGGGGAGTGGCAAGTTATAAGCACAAGTTTTCAGTACTATTGTCAGATTGTTGTCAGATTATGGACCATTTGGAGTGTCCAGTAACTCCAAAAGTTTCTGGATATCGCGTGGACTGAATCAAATTGGTCGATGACTGGTAACTGAATCGCTGAGGACCACTGGAGAAGGCTGAAATGGATCATCCACTCAGCACTTCTGACTGAAGATTGTTGCGAATGGATCAGCCTTATCTTATACACTGAAGTGCTGGGCTCTTCCATCATGGAGGAAGGGGTTATTTGTGGAATCTCTTCCTCCAGTGAATTGTTTCATTGACTCCAATGTTTCTCGGCTAGATATCGAACGACTGCAGAGCTTAGATTGCTTGTGGGATCACTTAGCTCTGTCTATCACTTAGTGCTTATGCTGTTTGGCGCACAAGTAGTCCTTTTTGGTGGCTTCACCAGGCTGACACCTCATTGGGAGGTATGCCTGGTGCTGCTCCTGCCATCCTGCACACTCCATTGAACCGATGTTGGTCCTCTGGATTGATGGTAATTGTTGCGAGGGGGATATGCCAGGCCATGAGGTTATGTGGGAGTACAATTTGGCAGCTATTGATGACCCACAACACCTTATAGACATCCAGATTTGAGCTGCTAGATATGTTCGAAGTCTGCCCTATTTAGCACCGTGATAGTACCACCCAAAACGATGGAGGTTATTCTCATTGTGCAGGTGTGACTTTGTCTCCACAATGACTATGCGGTGGTCTCTCTTACAGATACTGTCATGGACAGATACTTCTGCAACTGGCAGATTAGTAAGGCTGTGGTCAAGTATGTATTTTCCTCTTGTTGGTTCCTTCGCCACCTGCCGCAGAACCAGTCTAACAGTTATATCCTTTGGGACCTGGCCAGCTCGGTCAGTCATGCTGTCGCTGAGCTACTCTTGGTGGTGAACATTGAAATCCCCCACCCAGAGCACATCTTGCGTCCGTGCGACCCTCAGTGCTTCCTACAAGTTTGGTCAGTATGGAGGAGTACTGATTCATCAGTTGAGAGAAGCTGGTACATGGTAATCAGCAGGAGGTTTCCTTTCCCATGTGCAAACTAATGCCATGAGACTTCATGGGATACGGAGTCACTGTTGAGGACTCCAAGAGCAATTCCCTTCCAACTGTATCCCAATGTGTCGCCACTTCTGCTGTGTCCGTCCTGCTGACGAGACAGGAGATATCCGGGGTAGGTAATGGGGAGTCTGGGACATATTCATACTCACAGAATCATACCTTACAGACAATGTCAGGCTGTTGATTGACGAGTCTGTTTATTTCTATTCACCATTTCCTGCCAGCTGTCCCATTCTAGAAACATAGCGAGATATTAGCCCCAATCCACTCAGATTTGATTTTGCAAATTGGGCTTGGAACTTTACCAAAATCTTTCTAAAAATCAACATGTTTTACATCCATTGCTTATCTTTCATTTGTCTTCCAGTCTGTTTCTCAAACATAATTTCCATTTCATAAATCTACGTTAGTGTTGCCGATGACCATTACTTTCAGCCACAATAATTTCTGCTAAACCATTTACTTACTATGTTCTATGTTCCATGTACTCTATCATTTTCCCAGACCAGACTCGGTTTTCCTTGCATTGTTTCAAAGTTCTGTGAAGACAGAACTGAAGTAGTGGCTTCATAGTTCTGCCATTTCCTTATGTCCCATTCTCTATTCTCTGCTTTCAAACTATAAGGAAAATGCACTTGTTTTCTCATATTTCTCACACTGACATAATTTAACAAACTATTACAGTTCACTCTTATCACCCTTATGAATATAACTCTTCAGAAAGTCATCAATTCCTGCCTTAAACTGCTAAATAGTTGACCATCCACACCATGCACTCACAAGGGCATAGACTCTGTGCCAACAGAAATACAGCACGATCTATATTAGTCCCAATTTCCTACAGCATGCCCATAGCCGGGAATGTTATGACACTTCCAAGTGCTCGTCCAAGTACTTCTTAACGATTGTGAGGTTACCCATGATAATTCTCCTCTCAGGAAGTAATCACAGAACCCCACACCCTCGAGGTGAAAAAAATGTTTAAATCATCTCTGAACCTCAAGCTTTTCACTTTAAAAGTATGGTCCTTTGTTCTTGACCCTCTCACTAAAAGGAACAGCTGCTGCCTATCCACCCTGTCCCTGTCGCTCATAATCTTATCCTTCTGAATTTTTGACCCCTCAAGCTTCCTCTGCTCCAAAGTAAACATCCTGAGCTTATCCAGCCTCTCTCCAAAGCTGATATGCTCAATCCCAGGGAACATCCTGGTGAATCACCTTTGCACCCCCTCCAGTACAATCACATCCTTCCTGGAATGTGGCTCCCAGAACTGCATACAGTACTACATTTTGGTAGGACCAAAGCCCTGTGTTGCTCTTATAAGCTATGCCCTGATTTGGAAACACAACACCCAACGTCCAATTCTTAACTAGTCCATTAACCTGTCCAGCCAAATTCAGGGATGTGTGGGGAAGCACAAT
>NW_025182289.1:0-2548 GCF_004010195.1 Chiloscyllium plagiosum | reverse complement strand
GCTAGCAATTTGGATACAGAACTGGCTCAATGGAAGAAGACAGAGGGTGGTGGCAGAGGGGTGTTTTTCATACTGGAGGCCTGTGACCAGTGGAGTGCCACAAGGATCGGTGCTGGGACCTCTACTTTTTGTCATTTAAATAAATGATTTGGATGCGTACATAAGAGGTACATTTAGTAGGTTTGCAGATGACACCAAAGTTGGAGGTGTAGTGGACAGCAAAGAGGGTTGCCTCAGGTAACAACAGGATCTGGATCAGATGGACCAATGGATTGAGAAGAGGCAGAGGGAGTTTAATTCAGATAAATGCGAGGTGCTACATTTTGGGAAAGCAAATCTTATCAGGGCATATAGACTTAATGGTAAGGTCCTAGGGAGTGTTGCTGAACAAAGAGACGTTGAAGTGCAGGCTCATATCTCCTTGAAAATGGAGTCGCAGGTAGATGGGATAGTGAAGACGGCGTTTGGTGTGCTCTCCTTTATTGGTCAGAGTATTGAGTACAGGGGTTGAGAGGTCATGTTGCGGCAGTACAGAACATTGGTTAGGCCACTGTTGGAATATTGCGTGCAATTCTGGTTTCCTTCCGATCGGAAAGATGTTGTGAAACTTGATGTTGCCAGAATTGGATGATCTGAGCTATAGGGAGAGGCTGAACAGGCTGGGGCTGTTTTCCCTGTAGCGTCGAACGCTGCGGGGTGACCTTATAGAGGTTTACAAAATTATGAGTAGCATGGATAGGGTAAATAGACAAATTCTTTTCCCTGAAGCCGTGAAGTCCAGAACAAGAGGACATAGGTTTAGGGTGAGAGGGGAAAGATAGAAAAGAGACCTAAAGGGTATTTTTTCACGCAGAGGGAGGTATGTGTATGGAATGAGCTGCCAGAGGATGTGGTTGAGACTGGTACAGTTGCAACATTTAAGAGGCATTTCGATATGTATATGAATAGGAAGGGTATGGAAAGATATGGGCTGGGTGCTGACAGATGGGACTCGATTGAGTTGGGATATCTGGTCGGCATGGACGGGTTGGACCGAAGGGTCTGTTTCCATGCTGCACATCTCTATCTTTCTATGACTCTATCTCCATCATGTGCAGCTCTTTGGTTTAGTGCAGTTCGACTGTGGGTGCATACTGCAGTTTCAATGGATGACTTGATCTTGGAAGGAGGAGAAGGGAAGAAAACAGAAGTGCAGGAGATGGTTACTAACAGCTGAAGGCCCTGTCCATCAGTGTATGGGGGCGTTTGAATAATCGGGTGACGGTAAAGGATATCATGTCACAGAGACCCCACTGGAATTCGACATCATCTGATCAGATGTGAAGTTTCTTATGAAAGTGGGAGAATGCAGTCACTCTGAGCAGACCACTGGGGTGGCACTGTGGCTCAGTGCTTTGCACTGCTCGCTCAAAGCACCAAGGACCTCGACTCGATCCCACCCTTGGGTGACTGTCGGTGTGGGTTTTCTGCATTCTCCCTGGGTCTGTGCGAGTATCCTCGGGGTTTTTGGCTGCCCTCCCACAGTCCAAGCATGTGCAGGTTTGGTGTTGTTCCCTTGCTACGTTGCCTATCAGTATCTTCAGTTGTAGTGGATTAGCTGTGGGAAATGTATAATTACCAGGGTGATCTAACAGTGTGTATGGTTGGATGGTATTTGGAGGGTCAGTGTGGACTCAATGGTCCGCGTCGCAATATTTCCATGCGAGGGGGCTTCTATAATTCTTCTTAACATGTCTGATTTTGCGACACTTCTGAGGATCCTACCCATATAAGTGCTGCTCTGATCTGACTTACCGAAATGCTACACTTTCCGATTGTCAAATTAAATATCAGCCACTCCTGGGCCCTTTGACCCATCTGATCATGTTTCCACTGTACTCTGAATTAATCATTTTCATTGTCCACTGCATCACTAATGTCGGTATTATCCACATATTCTCTAACAATTCATCTTGCATTCACATTCAGTTCATTTATTTAAATTTCAAAGTCCATTAGATCCTTGTGTACACCAGAATGCACAGACCACGAGTCCCAAAAACAACCCTCGACCACCACCTCTGTCTCTAACCTTCGAGACACATACCCCCAGCTCTCCCTGTATTCCACGTGATCTAACCTTGCTAACCAGTTTGCGATGAGGAACGTTTTATGAAAGCTTTACTGCAGTCCATTTAGTCAACTTCCACTGCTGTGCCTTCATCAATCTTCTTCATCACTTCTTCAAATGTCTCAGTCAAGCCCTGTATTCCACGTGATCTAACCTTGCTAACCAGTTTGCGATGAGGAAGCCTTACTGCAGTCCATTTAGTCAACTTCCACTGCTGTGCCTTCATCAATCTTCTTCATCACTTCTTCAAATGTCTCAGTCAAGTTAATGAGATATGGTTTCCCAAGCACAAAGCCATGGTTACTATCCCTAATCAGTCCTTGCCTTTCCAAACACATGTAAATCCTCTTCCTCAGAATCCACATCCTCTCCGCGAACAAGATGCCCTCCACTGACGTCAGACGTACAGGTCTATAGTTCCCTTACTTTTCCTTACCA
>NW_025182288.1:0-2548 GCF_004010195.1 Chiloscyllium plagiosum | reverse complement strand
GTGTATGTTTGTGTGAGGGTGGAATGTGTGTCTAACGGAGAGTGTCAGGAGCTGACTGAGCAGGAAACACTCTTGCTGTTCCTACACTGGTCCATTTCAATTTAAAGGTGTGGATCTTGTATTTTCCATTATTTTTCAATATTTCAATATTTTCAAATGCAAAAGGCATGCTATGCAGGTGAAGCGGTTTGAGTATCGTGTGTGTGTGTGTGTTAACTCAAACTGGTCAGTCTGAGAAATGGTCAATCACTTTCCGATCAGCAGTAATGAACATACTAACCAGAGTACTACACACAATGAGTTACCAAACAACCATTTTATTGGCAACTTAAGCTGCAGAGTTTTAATCCTAAACCGAGGGATGGAGGGATTGTATTGGTATCCAGCTTGTCTCTCCCTCCATTCCGACCAAAAGCAATGGTTCCCCATTCCAGAAACTTTGCTTCAAATCTCTTGGAGCATTTGGAAGATGGAATGGTTCTGTGTGGTCAGTGCTTCCTGGTGACTGGAGGGTGTGATAGCTCAGGGAAACTATGAGGATGAGAATCAGTGAGGCAGAGCTCCTGCTAATGTCTCGTGGAGAGGGATACAAGTGGAAAGCATTCCCCAATTTCTAATGTCAGAAAGGAACCACACAAACTGCACAATTAGCAATGTAAGTGTCAACCCGAGATCGGATACGACAAAAATATTTTTTAATCAAGAGACATACAAGGGCATGTTTTGGCTGTCCCAGAGGGTGGCTGGCAGAGGGCAGCAGCCATGTTGGATGTCCTCTGGGCAGTCATGTTCATTGGCCTGGGGGTTTGGCCATGTTGGACACCCAGGGTTGGGTAGCCATGTTGGATGCCCTCTGGCAGTCATGTTTATTGGCCTGGGGGTTTGGCCATGTTGGACACCCAGGGTTGGGTAGCCATGTTGGATGCCCTCTGGGCAGTCATGTTTATTGGCCTGGGGGTTTGGCCATGTTGGACACCCTGGGTTGGGTAGCCATGTTGGATGTCCTCTGGGCAGTCATGTTCATTGGCCTGGGGGTTTGGCCATGTTGGACACCCAGGGTTGGGTAGCCATGTTGGATGCCCTCTGGGCAGTCATGATTATTGGCCTGGGGGTTTGGCCATGTTGGACACCCAGGGTTGGGGGAATGCCGTCTATTTCAGGTTAATTTGTTTAGTGCCAGCACCAAAGGTCTTGAAAGGTTTTCCTGATCTTCTGGATGCTCCTTTATTGCCTGGAAACAGCACTGACCATGGCAGCTATCAGTAAGACTTTTCAGTAAGTCTGGAGGTTTTACACAATGAAAGAATATTTTAGTGGTCAGCTCCAACAATACCATCTGGTGAATGTGTAGAGGTCTCAGTGTGGTTTCCCTGTGAGGCTGGGGGAATTCCCTGAAGCTGAATTATGTCCTGGTTTCTGATGGTGAATCATACAGTGCCTTTCCAAGCACTGCAGGATCAGCACGGTGTCCTGCAGACTGGCAAATGGGCAAGGCTGGTCATCTCCTGGCAATGAGCTGTCCAGTGGGCACCTGTTCAGCAGGGTAGGTTTCACCAGGGGAATGACCGCTGCTCTTCACCAGACTAATAGAGAGTAGCAAGGTGGAGGTTCCCATTTACTCCAGCCGCAGCGATCAGCTGCCCATCGAGCACACTATCCACAGCCTGGACAGTGTTTCTGCCCAGTGCTATCTCACCGAGATCCTGTGCAGACAAAACACAACAGCCATCAGCACAGTTCCTGTTCATGGCTCGGGGGGGGAATACCCCTCCTTCCATTCTGTCTCCTTATACCGTACGGATATCGAAGCCGTTGCAGATGTGTTTCTCTACCCCATTCTCCTGCCTTCTCCCTGTGACCCTGATCCCCTTACCAAGGAGGAACCTGTCTATCTCTGCCTTAAATCCACTCAATGACACGGCCTCCCCAGCCCTCTGCAGCACTGAGTCCCACTGACTCCCCACCCTCCGGCTGAAGAAATTCCTGCCCAGCTCCGTTCGAAACGGTTGGTCCCTTCCCCCGAAGGCTGTGCCCTCAGGTCCTAGTCTCTCCAACTGGTGGGAACATCTTCTCCATGTTCACTCAATCCAGACCACTCAGGATTCTCAAAGTTTCCAATAGGTTCCTCCACCTCAACCTTCGGAATTCTATCAAGTTATAGATCCAGAGTCCTCAACTTCCCCGGACAGGACTAATCCTTTCCCCTTGCTGCTTGTCCCTCACCCCCTTGTACACGTCCCCCCCCCCCCCCAGGTCTCCCCTCCCCAGCTGGGGCTTACCTGCTCACTTTTGTAGTTGATGGCGTGTGCACTGTGAGTCCCACTGCCTCCACTGAAGACCACCTCGCTGTTACAGAACCGGGCAGTGTACAGAAACTCACTCTGCCCCTTGCTGACAGGAAACGGAATGGTTTTCTCCAGCCGCAGGCTCCGATAATCCCAGAGTTTCAGGGCGTTGTGGGCCACCCACGATCCAGTCAGGATCCAGTTCCCCTGTAAATCACCGCAGGCTCACAACGTTAGGAGCTGCAACACCCTCCCAGACTGAC
>NW_025182287.1:0-2548 GCF_004010195.1 Chiloscyllium plagiosum | reverse complement strand
AATTGAGCACAATATTCCAAAAGTGGCCTAACCAATGTTCTGTACAGCTGCAACATAACCTCCCGACTCCTATACTCAGAGGATTGGGAAAGTTTTCAAACCACACAAAAGACAACCGGGAAAGAATGGAGGGACAAACCGAATTTTTGAGTGTCAGCTTGGAATATCGTGGGGTGGGGGTGGGATGGGGGAAGGAAGCTGAATGTTCTAGAGCCAAGGCAGAGGAAGAACAGAGGATGCAAAACTTTTGCAGCCGGCTTGAAGCTGCAATGAGGAATACTGCATGTGCTGTACTTGTAACTTTTGCACTTATTTGTGGGAATTGGGTGCATTTTAAAAATAAAAACAGAAAAGGTATCTCCCGCTCCCCAATCTCTATCCTTCTATCCCACCTCACCCAAATAATTAAGACACATGCCTGAGTTTGTAGAGTCTGCTCCCTCCCTGGATTCACTCCAGTTATGAATGAACAGACTCTGCAGCCCCCCCCGCCCCCTTCCCCCTCCCAGGATGAGGAGTTGCCCAGAGGAAGGGAATTTCACTCAAACTGACAGGGCCACTTCCACGTTGTGACATCAACAATGGAGCGAGGGGGCAGGGCAAGGCTGACAGCAGGCCCCCACACTGCATCTGCTCTGGATGACCGGCAGGCTGGCCCGTACCATGCCTGCACTACCCTGCAACAGAATGAGAGGTGAGCACAGTTTGCAAAAATCCCTTTCCCTTCACAGGATCCCTGCAGTGTGGAAGCAGGCCACTCAGCCCAATGGGTCCACACTGACCCTCCAAAAGGGTAACCCACCCAGACCCATTCCCCTCCGCCCTATTGCTCTACATTTACCCCTGAATCATGCACTTAACCTGCACAGCCCTGGACATTGTGGGTAATTTAGCACTGCCAATCTACCCTAATCTACACATCCCTGGACACTATGGGCCAATTCACCCGAACCTGCACTTCTGAAAATAGATATGTCCCTTGGGCGGATGGGATTTATCCCAGGATTCTCTGGCTAGCCTGGGAGGAGATTGCAGAGCCTTTGTCTTTGATATTTATGTCATCATTGTCTACAGGAGTAGTGCCAGAAGACTGGTAAATAGCAAATATTGTCCCCTTGTTCAAGAAGGGGAGTCAAGACAATCCTGGTAATTACAGACCAGTGAGCCTTACTTCGGTTGTGGGTAAAGTGCTGGATAGGTTATGAGAGATAGGATTTATCATCATCTAGGGAGGAATAAGTTGATTAGGGATAGTCAACATGGTTTTGTGATGGGTAGGTCGTGCCTCATAAAACTTATTCAGTTCTTTGAGATTGTGACTGAATAGGTGGATGAGGATAAAGCAGTTGATGTGGTGTATTTGGATTTCAGTCAGACATTTGATAATGTTCCCCAGGGTAGGCTATTGCACAAAATACAGCGGCATGGGATTGAGGGTGATTTAGCAGTTTGGATCAGAAATTGGCTAGCTGAAAGGTGGTGGTCGATGGGAAATGTTCATCCTGGAGTTCCCTTACTCGTGGGGTACACCAAGTGGGTCATTGCTGTTTGTGATCATTATAAGTGACCTAGATAAGGGCATAGAAGGATGAGTTAGTAAATTTGCAGATGACATTAAGGTCAGTGAAGTTGTGGATAGTGCTGAATGATGTTGCAAGTTACAGAGAGACATAGTTAAGCTGGGCTGAGAAGTGGCAAACTGAGTTTAATGCGGAAATGAGAGAGGTGATTCACTTTGGAAGGACCAACAGGAATAGAGCACAGGGTAAAGGGTAAAATTCTTGGTCGTGTAGAGGGACAGAGAGATCTCAGTGTCCATTTACATAGATCCCTGAAAGTTGCCACCCAGGTTGATCGGGTTGTTAAGACGGCATACAGTGGGTTAGCTTTTATTGGTTGAGGGATTGAGTTTCGGAGCTAAGAGGTCATGCTGCAGCTGAAGAAAACTCTGGCGCGGCAGTACATGGAATATTGTGTACAGTTCTGGTCACCGCATTATAGGAAGGATGTGGAAGCTATGGAAAGGGTTCAGAGGAGATTTACCAGGATGTTGCCTAGTATGGAGGGACGGCCTAATGAGGAAAGGCTGAAGGACTTGATGGTCTTTTCATTAGTGAGAAGGTGGTTGAGAGGTGACTTAGTTGAGACATACAAGATAATCAGAGGGGGAGATAGGGTGGACGGTGAGAGCCTTTTTCCTCAGCTGGTGATGGTTAGTACAAGGGACATAGCTTTAAATTAAGGGATGATAGATATAGGATAGATTTCAGGGTAGGTTCCTTACTCAGTAGTAGGGACATGGAACTCACCAACGTTAAGGGCATTTAAATCGTCATTGGATAAATATATGGATGAAAATGGAATAGTGTAGGCTTCAGACTGGTTCCGCAGATTGACGAACATCAAGGGCCGAAAAACCTGTACTGCGCTGTAATGTTCTATTTTTGGATTGAGAGAGGAAACTGGAGGAAACTCACACGTTAATAATGTATTATGGTTTGGTTAGTGTGACAAATAAATGCATCTATCTTTTCCAGTGTGGCTGGAC
>NW_025182286.1:1515-2548 GCF_004010195.1 Chiloscyllium plagiosum | reverse complement strand
CTTTCAAGTTTCACAACGTCCTTCCGAGAGGTGCCTAGAGGTCAGGGTGTTGGAAGGTGGCTATCTCCAGGGGTTGGTTTTGCGCGCGCGGGAGGCGTTACTGATCCTCGTTTTTAATGATCTTGTTTTTCTTTCGAACCGTTCCCGAACGGCAGGTCCGCTCTCTGCAGGCTGAGCTGGAGCGAGTGCTGCAGGCCATTGACACACTCCAGGGCCTTTCAGAAAACCCATGGTGACGTGGCGTGAGGGGGCGTGTAACCCGGGAGTGCGTCATCGGACAGGCCGAGGCCTCCACTCGCCCAGCCCTGCCTGCTGGGCCCCACCCTCTCTCTCTCTAACACCGGCCCTGGGGAAGGGGAGCAACTCCTAAGCCAGGCTGTGGCCTGCAACTCCCCCCCAGCCTGGGGCTGAGCCATCGGCAGGATTTGGCACCCAGGCCTGGGAACGCCGAAGGTCTCGGGACTGAAACAGCCCCGCTGTGAATAAAAGGTTTTCAAACACGGTTCCTGCAGTGAGGAGGTGTGACTCTCTCTTACTCACCCGCTCGTTTGGGGGTGGGGGTGGGGGTTAGCACCGTCCAGGCGTCCCCGCAGGAGAAAACGCTCCGAGGTTTACGGGGAAACTACTCCAAGCTTCACCCAAGGTGGAGGGCGGAGAGAGACAGACAGTGTCTGCTGTCCCACCCAGTCCCAGAGGGAGAGGGAGGAAAGGATAGTGCCTGACCCACTGTCCCACCCAGTCCCAGAGGGTGGGGGGAAAGGACAGTGTCTGACCCACTGTCCCACCCAGTCCCAGAGGGGGGTGGGGTGGGGAAAGGATAGTGTCTGACCCACTGTCCCACCCAGTCCCAGAGGGGGGTGGGGTGGGGAAAGGATAGTGTCTGACCCACTGTCCCACCCAGTCCCAGAGGGAGGGGGTGGGGAAAGGATAGTGTCTGACCCACTGTCCCACCCAGTCCCAGAGGGTGGGTGGGGGGAAAGGATAGTGTCTGACCCACTGTCCCACCCAGTCCCAGAGGGGGGTGGGGTGGGGA
>NW_025182286.1:0-1152 GCF_004010195.1 Chiloscyllium plagiosum | reverse complement strand
TCTGACCCACTGTCCCACCCAGTCCCAGAGGGAGTGGGGGGGGAAAGGACGGTGTCCGAACCACTGTCCCACCCAGCCCCAGATGGAGGGGGGGAATGGATAGTGTCTGACCCACTGTCCCACCCAGTCCCAGAGGGAGAGGGGGGAAAGGACGGTGTCTGACCCACTGTCCCACCCAGTCTCAGAGAGGGAGGGGGAGGAAAGGACGGTGTCTGACCCACTGTCCCACTCAGTCCCAGAGAGGGGGGGGGAAAGGACAGTATCTGACCCACTGTCCCACCCAGCCCCAGATGGAGGGGGGGAATGGATAGTGTCTGACCCACTGTCCCACCCAGTCCCAGAGGGAGTGGGGGGGAGAAGCGATGGAACAGTAAAGGGCTGGAAGTGTGTTCAGATTGCAAGTGTCTGTACCCCACCCAGGACCCTTTGCGGACTGTTGCATGTGATCTCCCTGAAGCGAGTTGCAGCCTGTGGGAGCCTGTGTTCCTTCGTGCACTCTGCCCTGGGATCTATGTCGTCGATAACCTATCAGTCCCACTTCCTTTTCCGGACTCTGCACGGCTCCTCCAAGTCTGAAACTTTATCTCTCTCTCTGGTGCCTGTGGGGCTGTCAGCCGCCTCATGCTGACTCATGGGGAAGTATCTCAGCCCGTTGTGATTGTGTACCAGACCTTGTACAGTGAGGTAGTTTACAGGGAGGGGAAGGAGGCCAGGACCCAGCGATGTAGGTTGGCGGACAGCCTGGCTTTGGTGACCTTGCAGCAGAAGAAGCTCTGATTGCACTGAGTAAAACTGTCAGAGCTTTCGATCGTGTGTGTAGGAAGGCCCTTCTTTCGAGGACCCCCTAACCCAGGGCAGAGGTTAAATAAAAGGTGGGGGCGATGATTCCGGAATTTTCTTTTCCAGTTGAGTGGGTGCAGCTGGAACTTTGAACATGTGGTAGAGGCAAAAACCTATCAAACATTTAACAGGTTTAAGTACCAAAGCCCTCAGGGCAATGGATGAAGAGGTGGATGGTGGCCATGTGCTGGATAGCATCTTATCGGCCTGTATAGATACACTGAGCTGCATAGCCACTTTCCACACCTGTCCCATTTATATGTTGGCATGGTTCTGTTAAAGCAGCAATTGTTACCTTATGCCCCACACACA
>NW_025182285.1:0-2547 GCF_004010195.1 Chiloscyllium plagiosum | reverse complement strand
TGCTGTTCTCTATGTTAGACATGGGAACTGCTGCTCTCTATATTATCCACAGGAACTGCTGGTCTCTATATTAGACATGGAAACTGCTGTTCTCTGTATTATAAACAGGGACTGCTGTTCTCTTTATTTGACATAGGAATTGCTGTTTTCTATATTATACACAGGGACTGCTGTTTTCTATATTGTACACAGGGACTGCTGTTCATTATTTTAGACCTAGGAACTGCTGTTCTCTATATTGTACACAGGGACAGCTGTTCTCTATATTACACACAGGGACAGCTGTTCTCTATATGGGACACAGGCAATGCGGATCTCTATGTTATAAACAGGAACTGCTGGTCTATATATTGTACACAGGATCAGCTGTTCTCTATAATTAACAAAGGGACTGCTTTTCTCGATATTATACACAGGAACTGCTATTCTCCATATTAGACATGGGAACTGCTGTACTCCATATTATACACACAGGGACTGCTGTTATCTATATTAGACATGGGAACTGCTGTTCTCTATATTATCCACAGGAACTGCTGGTCTCGATATTGTACACAGGGACTGCTGTTCTCTATATTGTATACAGGGACAGTTGTTCTCTATATTACACACAGGGACAGCTGTTCTCTATATGGGACACAGGCAATGCGGATCTCTATATTATAAACAGGATCTGCTGTTCTCCATATTACACACAGGGACAGCTGTTCTCTATATTAGACATGGGAACTGCTGTTCTCTATATTATGCAATGGGACAGCTGTTCTCTATATTAGACACAGGGACTGCTGTTCTCTATATTATACACAGCAGCTGCTGTTCTCTATTTTATACACAGGGACTGCTGTTCTCTATATTTTACATGGGAACTGCTGTTCTCCATATTACACACAGGGACAGCTGTTCTCTATATTAGACATGGGAACTGCTGTTCTCTATATTATGCAATGGGACAGCTGTTCTCTATATTAGACACAGGGACTGCTGTTCTCGATATTATACACAGCAATTGCTGTTCTCTATTTTATACACAGGGACTGCTGTTCTCTATATTACACATGGGAACTGCTGTACACTTATATTAGACATAGGAACTGCTGTGTTCTATATTATCCACAGGATCTGCTGTTCTCTATATTCGACATGGAAACTGCTGTTCTCTGTATTATAAACAGGGACTGCTGTTCTCTCTATTAGACATGGGAACTGCTGTTCTCTAAATTATACACAGGGACAGCTGTTCTCTATAATTAACAAAGGGACTGCTTTTCTCGATATTATACACAGGAACTGCTATTCTCCATATTAGTCATGGGAATTGCTGTTTTCTACATTATACACATGGACTGCTGTTTTCTTTATTGTACACAGGGACTGCTGTTCATTATATTAGACCTAGGAACTGCTGTTCTCTATATTGTACACAGGGACAGCTGTTCTCTATATTACACACAGGGACAGCTGTTCTCTATATGGGACACAGGCAATGCGGATCTCTATATTATAAACAGGATCTGCTCTTCTCTATATTATACACAGGGACTGCTGTTCTCTATATTTGACATGGGAATTGCTGTTCTCCATATTACACACAGGGACAGCTGTTCTCTATATTAGACATGGGAACTGCTGTTCTCTATATTATGCAATGGGACAGCTGTTCTCTATATTAGACACAGGGACTGCTGTTCTCTATATTAGACGTGGGAACTGTTGTTTTCTACATTACACACAGGTACTGCTGTTCTGTATATTAGACAGGGGAACTGCAGTTCTCTTTATTAGACATAGGAACTGCTGTTCTGTATATTATACACAGGGACTGCTGTACTCTATATTTGTCATGGGAACTGCTGTTCTCTATCTTATACACAGGGACTGCTGGTCTCGATATTAGACAAGGGAACTGCTGTACTCCATATTATACACAGGGACTGCTGTTCTCTATATTAGACATGGGAACTGCTGTTCTCTATATTATCCACAGGAACTGCTGGCCTCTATATTGTACACAGGAACTGCTGTTCTCTATATTAGACATGGAAACTGCTGTTCTCTGTATTATAAACAGGGACTGCTGTTCTCTTTATTTGACATGGGAACTGCTGTTCTCTGTATTATACACAGAGACAGCTGTTCTCTATAATTAACAAAGGGACTACTTTTCTCGATATTATACACAGGAACTGCTATTCTCCAAATTAGTCATGGGAATTGCTGTTTTCTATATTATACACAGGGACTGCTGTTTTCTGTATTATACTCAGGGACTGGTGTTCTCGATATTAGACATGGGAACTGCTGTACTCCATATTATACACAGGGACTGCTGTTCTCTATATTAGACACGGGAACTGCTGTTCTCTATATTATCCACAGGAACTGCTGGTCTCTATATTGTACACAGGGACTGCTGTTCTCTATATTGTACACAGGGACAGCTGTTCTCTATATTACACACAGGGACAGCTGTTCTCTGTATGGGACACAGGCAATGCGGATCTCTATATTATTAACAGGATCTGCTCTTCTCTATATTATACACAG
>NW_025182284.1:0-2547 GCF_004010195.1 Chiloscyllium plagiosum | reverse complement strand
TAATACCCCATCCTGTCTCATCCCACTCTCCCCTCACTCACTGCACCCTTTAATATGCCACCAAGTCTAACTTCCTCTCTCAGCACTGACCTGTCAACAGTGCTGCTCTCCCTCAGCGCTGACCCTCCAACAGTGCCTGCGCCCTCAGTGCTGACCCTCCGACAGCACCCGCTCCCTCAGCGCTGACCCTCTGACAGCACCCGCTCCCTCAGCGCTGACCCTCTGACAGCAACCGCTCCCTCAGCGCTGACCCTCCAACAGCGCCTGCTCCCTCAGCGCTGACCCCCCGACAGCACCGACTCCCTCAATGCTGACCCTCCAATAGTGCACACTTCCTTAGCACTGACCCGCCAATAGTGCCTGCTCCCTCGCTGCTGACCCTCCAACAATGACGCCCCCTCAGCGCTGACCCTCCGACGGTGTGGCTCCACAGTTGGATCGGAGTGATGAGAGATAGAGCTGAAATCAAAGAACATTATCTGGGTCACTAACATGCTGCTGAGTGTGGGACTGTAGTTTTTTTGCCAATGTGCTGTTGTGTCCTGCAAAACGTGACACTTCCTGAAGCGTAATGCATTGACTGTGAGGTGCCCATGCTGAACATTCTGGGAGCAATAAACTCTCCTGTGGAATGAGCCACTCTTTGTAATGAGATCCAAACTAACGGGGAGACATTGCTGGCTGTGTTGACTCTGGAGAAAGCATGTTGTACCATCATGCTCCTGTCTGTTACCCGGGCCCAAATAAATGTGACAACAGCCACACAGAGGAACGCAGCAGGGAGCAAGAGAGAATGGTCTTATTTCCCAGTCGGAATCAGCAAAGGGGAGGGAGAGAGCAGCCAGCGTCCAGTTGAATTTGCATAAATGATTTGGATGCGAGCATAAGAGGTACAGTTAGTAAGTTTGCAGATGGCACCAAAATTGGAGGGTGTAGTGGACAGCGAAGAGGGTTACCTCAGACTACAACAGGATCTTGACCAGATGGGCCAATGGGCTGAGAAGTGGCAGATGGAGTTTAATTCAGATAAATGCAAGGTGCTGCATTTTGGGAAAGCAAATCTTAGCAGGACTTATACACTTAATGGTAAGGTCCTAGGGAGTGTTGCTGAACAAAGAGACCTTGGAGTGCAGGTTCATAGCTCCTTGAAAGTGGAGTCGCAGGTAGATAGGATAGTGAAGGAGGCGTTTGGTATGCTTTCCTTTATTGGTCAGAGTATTGAGTACAGGAGTTGGGAGGTCATGTTGCAGCTGTACAGGACATTGGTTAGGCCACTGGGAATATTGCGTGTAATTCTGGTCTCCTTCCTATCGGAAAGATGTTGTGAAACTTGAAAGGGTTCAGAAAAGATTTACAAGGATGTTGCCAGGGTTGGAGGGTTTGAGCTACAGGGAGAGGCTGAACAGGCTGGGGCTGTTTTCCCTGGAGGCTGAGGGGTGACCTTATAGAGGTTTACAAAATTATGATGGGCATGGATCGGGTAAATAGACAAGGTCTTTTCCCTGGGGTCGGGGAGTCCAGAACTAGAGGGGCATAGGTTTAGGGTGAGCGGGGCAAGAAAAAAAGAGACCTAAGGGGTAACCTTTTCCCCCAGAGGGTGGTGCGTGTATGGAATGAGCTGCCAGAGGATGTGGTGGAGGCTGGTACAATTGCAACATTTAAGAGGCATCTGGATGGGTATATGAATAGGAAGGGTTTGGAGGGAGATGGGCCGAGTGCTGGCAGGTGGGACTAGATTGGGTTGGGATATCTGGTCGGCATGGACGGGTTGGACCGAGGGGTCTGTTTCCGTGCTGTACAGCTCTAAGGCTCTATGAATCTGCCCGTTCTGGAGATGGTGGCCGAGTAGAATTAGCAACATGGGAACAGGAGGAGGCCATTCAGCCCCTTGTAATGTGTTCCACCATTCAATGAGATCACAGCCAATCTGTGGCCCAATTCCACGTACCAAGTAGTACTAGATGAGTTTAGGATATCTGCGCCGGCATGGAGAAGTTGGACCGGAGGGTCTGTTTCCGTGCTGTATAACTCTGTGACTTGCCTTAGACCTTTAATACTTTTGCTGAACACAGATTTATCTTCGAGGAGAAAATGAGGGCTGCAGATGCTGGAGGTCAGAGCTGAAAATGTGTTGCTGGAAAAGCGCAGCAGGTCAGGCAGCATCCAAGGAACAGGAACAAGCTTATGCCCGAAACGTCGATTCTCCTGTTCTTTGGATGCTGCCTGACCTGCTGCGCTTTTCCAGCAACACATTTTCAGCACAGATTTATCTTGTCTTGGATTTAAAACAAACAACTGATCCGGCATGCAGTACTACTTGTGGAAGAGAGCTCCAAACAAATACCACCCAAGGTGGCTCAGTAGTTAGTGCTGCTGCCTCACGAGGGAACTAGGGACCCAGGTTCTGTTCCACCCTCAGGAGACGATTTGTCTGTGGGGAGTTTGCAAATTCTATCCCCGTTTCTGCGTGGGTTTCCTCTGAGTGCTCTGGTTTCCACCCATAGTCCAAAGACTTGCAGGTTAGGGTGGAACGGCCATGCTACATTG
>NW_025182283.1:0-2547 GCF_004010195.1 Chiloscyllium plagiosum | reverse complement strand
CAAGTAATAGACAGAGCTAAGCAATCCCACAACAAATGGATTGGATCTGAATTAAGCGGTCCTGCCCCATCCAATCGCTAATGTTGGTGGATGATTAAGCAACTCACTGCAGGAGGAGGCCCCACAAACATTCCCATCCTCAATGATGGAAGAACCCAGCACATCAGGGCAAAACATAATGCTAAAGCATTCGCAGTAATCTTTAGCCAGAACTTCATTCACAACTCCTCAGATACTGAAGCAGCCCATGTTCAAATGCAACAATAGCTGGACAATATCTAGGCTTGGGTTGACAAGAAGCAAGAAACATTTGCATTGACATCATCTCAGACAAAGCAGCCCACTAGATTAGCACCACATCCACATTCATCCACTCCCTCCACCACTGACACTCAGTAGCAGCAAGTGGATAATCTTGTGGATTATCTACAAAATGCACTGCAGAAATACACAAGATCATCAGACAGCACCTTCCAAACCCATGACCACTTCCATCTAGAAGGACGAGGGCAGCAGATACATGGGAACACCACCCCCTGCAAGTTCTCCTTCAAACCATTCACCATTTTGATTTGGAAATATATCACACTGCTCCTTCACTGTTGCGGAGTCTTTATCCTGGAATTCCCTACCTAATGACATTGTGGATCCACATCTGAACCTGGTGGCTTCCTGCATCTTCAGTGTTTTGCTTTTGTGTTGTTGTACCTGATATCTGTGGTGGGTAAATGTCTGAGAGACTTTAATCTGAGGGAAATATCATTGATGTTTGGAGAAATGTGTTAATAAGTGAAAGCCAGCACATTTACTGATATTTCACAAGTAAGGTGCAACACTATGCTGAAGGAATGGAGATGATCGGTCAGGTGACTGTGCTCAATGTTGTGTTTATAGACTTCCAAACTGACAAAGAACCACAAATCAGATTCATTTTTAAAACTGAAAGACTGTAGATGCATAGAAACCTGCAGAAGGCAGCTGCAAGCAGTGAACGGCTGTTCTTCAGATAGGAGGAATGCTTACAGTAACGTTCCCTGGGTTCTGTTTTGGATTCATTTTTCTTTTTGATGTACATCAATGACCTGGCATTAGTTATACCTTAGATAAGGTGCCCAGGCTGTGGGAGTTCAGCCATATTGGATTTCAAAGGGAGTAAGGTCAGACTGGATGGTCCTACTTTATTGTGAGGAATATTAAAAGTAAGACAGAGGGGTTAAAGATTTGGATTAACACACAGAATAGAGATTTTGTTGGGATCACAGAGACATGCTTGAGGGAGAGCGAGGACCTGAAACTCAACATTCCAGGGTACAGCATCATCAGGGGAGGGTGTAAAAGAGGTGGCAATGTCACAATATTAATTGAGGAGTCAATTACTGCATTAAAGAGCAAAGATATTTAGAAAGGGTGATCAAGTGAGTCTTTGTGGGATAATTTAGGAATGTAAAGGGGGCAGTCACACTGTTAGGGATGTTTATAGCCAAAGATTAGAGAGTGATGCTGGAAAAGCATAGCAGGTCAGGCAGCATCCAAGGAGCAGGAAAATTGACAATTCGGGCAAAAGCTCTTCCTGATGAAGGGCTTTTGCCCGAATCGTCGATTTCCTGCTCCTCGGATGCTGCCTGACCTGCTGTGCTTTTCCAGCATCACTCTAATCTTGAGTCTAATCTCCAGCATCCGCAGTACCCACTTCTGCCTAGTGTATTATAGCCCACCCCCAAAACGGTCAGTGGGCAGTGGAGGAGCAGATATGCAGTCAATTCACTGAGGTGTGGAAACACTATAATATATAATTATAGTGCTATCAACTTCCCCAACATTAACTGGCGTTGTCACAGTGTAAAGGGTTTACAGGGAGCTGATTTCTGGAAATGTATTCAGGACAGCGTTTCCTATCAACATGTAGATGGTCCAACATGGGACAGTGCAGTGCAGGACCTCACTCTGGGGACTGAAGCCTGACTTGAGGAGTTTGAGGGGACAAGGACAGAGCATTTTAGTGAGAGCGATCACAACAATGTGTGTTATAGATCGTTACAGAAAAGGAGAAAGAGGTTCTGCAAGAAAAGGGTTTTGGATTGGGGAAAGGCAGATTTTATTAAAATAAGGCAGGGTCTGCACAGAGTAGACTGGAACAGCGACCGGAGGGGGAAAGCTCAACAGAATAGAGAGGGGCATTCAAAAAGGAATTGGGGAGAGGACACATCCAATATGTTCCCTTTAGGGTGAAATGTAGGAACAACAAGCTCAGGAATATTCAGGATTAGATAAAAAGGTAAAGAGAGACGGGTATAACAGGTACAAGGGGAGCAAATGCACGGAAGTCTGACAGGAAGAACAGCGGGGATCTTCAGACAGTAATTAGGGAAACAAAGAGGAGGCGTGAGAAAACACTGGTGTGTAAGATTAGGGAGAATTTGTAAATGTTCTGTAAGTATGTCGAGGGGAAGAGGATAACCAGGAAGAGAGCCCATTGGAGATGAAGAGGACATTGTGGGTGTGGATCCAGAGAACATTGGTAGGAGTTAAACAAGTACTTCCCATCTG
>NW_025182282.1:0-2547 GCF_004010195.1 Chiloscyllium plagiosum | reverse complement strand
GACAGCTGTTCACTACAACATACATCGGGACTGTTGTTCACTATGATATACACTGGGACAGCTGTTCTCTACAATATACGCCAGGACAGCTGTTCACTACAATATACACCGGGACAGCTGTTCACTACAACATATACCGGGACAGCTGTTCTCTACAATATACACCGGGACAGATGTTCACTACGATATACACTGGGACAGCTGTCCGCTCCAACATACACCAGGACAGCTGTTCACTGCAATATACACCGGGACAGCTGTTCACAGCAATATACACCGGGACAGCTGTCCTCTACAATATACACCGGGACAGCTTTTCACTACAATATGCACCGGGACCGCTGTTCACTACAATATACACTGGGACAGCTGTTCACTACAATATACACCGGGACAGCTGTTCACTACAACATACATCGGGACAGCTGTTCATGACAATATTTACCAGGACAGCTGTTCTCTACAATATACACTGGGACTGATGTTCACTACGATATACACCGGGACAGCTGTTCTCTACAATATACACTGGGACAGCTGTTCTCTACAACATACATCGGGACAGCAGTTCACTACAATATACACCGGGACAGCTATTCTCTACAGTATACACCGGGACAGCTGTTCACTACAATATACACTGGGACAGCTGTTCTCTACAATATACACCAGGACAGCTGTTCACGACAACATACACCAGGACAGCTGTTCACTACAATGTACACCAGGACGGCTGCTCTCTACAATATACACCGGGACAATTGTTTTCTACAATATACACTGGGAAAGCTGTTCAATACAACATACACTGGGACAGCTGTACACTACAACATACACCAGGACAGCTGTTCACTACAACATGCACCTGGACAGCTGTTCACTACAATATTCACCGGGACAGCTGTTTACTACAATATAAACTGGGAGAGCTGTTCTCTACAACATACATCGGGACATCTGTTCACGACAGTATTCACCAGGACAGCTGTTCTCTTCAATATACACTGATACAGATGTTCTCTACAACATACACCGGGACAGCTGTTCTCTACAATATACACCAGGACAGCTGTTCTCTACAACATATACCGGGACAGCTGTTCTCTACATTATACACCAGGACAGCTGTTCTCTACAATATGCACCGGGACAGCTGTTCACTACAATATTCACCGGGACCGCTGTTCACTACAACATACACTGGGAAAGCTGTTCACTACGATATATACTGGGACAGCTGTTCACTACAATATACACTGGGACAGCTGTTCTCTACAATATACACCAGGACAGCTGTTCACTACAATATACACTGGGACAGCTGATCATTTGATATACACCGGGACAGCTGTTCTCTACAATATACACCAGGACAGCTGTTCTCTACAAAAGACACCAGGACAGCTGTTCTCTACAATATGCACAGGGACAGCTGTTCACTACAATATTCACCGGGACCGCTGTTCTCTACAATATACACTGGGACAGCTGTTCATTACAACATTCACCGGGACAGCTGTTCACTACAACATACACTGGGAAAGCTGTTCACTACAATATGCACCGGGACCGCTGTTCTCTACACAATACACTGGGACAGCTGTTCTCTACAACATACATCGGGACAGCTGTTCATGACAATATTCACCAGGACAGCTGTTCTCTACAATATACACTGGCACAGATGTTCACTACGATATACACCGGGACAGCTGTTCTCTACAATATACACCAGGACAGCTGTTCACTACAACATACACCAGGACAGCTGTTCACTACGATATACACCAGGACGGCTGCTCTCTACAGTATACACCGGGACAATTGTTTTCTACAATGTACACCAGGAAAGCTGTTCAATACAACATACACTGGGACAGCTGTACACTACAACATACACCAGGACAGCTGTTCACTACAACATACACCGGGACAGCTATTCACTACAATATTCACCGGGACCGCTGTTCTCTACAATATACACCGGGACAGCCGTTCTCTACAACATACATCGGGACAGCTGTTCACGACAGTATTCACCAGGACAGCTGTTCTCTTCAATATACACTGGTACAGATGTTCACTACGATATACACCGGGTCAGCTGTTCAATACAAGAGACACCGCGACAGCTGTTCATTACAATATACACCAGGACAGCTGTTCTCTACAATATACACCAGGACAGCTGTTCACTACATTATACACCAGGACAGCTGTTCACTACAACATACACCGGGACAGCTGTTCACTACAACATACACTGGGAAAGCTGTTCACTACGATATATACTGGGACAGCTGTCTTCTACAAGAAACACCGGGACAGCTGTTCACTACAACATACATCGGGACAGCTGTTCTCTACAATATACACCAGGACAGCTGTTCTCTACAATATACACCAGGACAGCTGTTCACTGCAACATACACTGGGACAGCTGCTCTCTACAACATACACTGGGAAAGCTGTTCACTACGATATATACTGGGACAGCTGTTCTCTACAATAAAGACCGGGACAGCTGTTCACTACAACATACATCAG
>NW_025182281.1:0-2547 GCF_004010195.1 Chiloscyllium plagiosum | reverse complement strand
TATCTGAGGGAATCATGAACACTGACCATTGCAAATTGACGTTTGCGAAGAATTTTAAGGGCAAAAATGCCAAACTGTTTAAATGGAGATTTTACTTACTGTCATTCAGTTTTAAAATTGTGCACGAGGCAGACCGAGATTACATGATTGCCAACGCATGGCCGAGGCTTGAATGGGAAACCGAGGTGTTCAGTGGCAGGAATAAAATAGTTTGAATCAAAATGTAGTAGCGCATGTTGGCATGTTTATTGTCAATGTAATGGTTATGTATGATATAGAGTACAGACAGATTAAGATTACGGGGATTTGAAATGAATCCACCTTTGGATATTGATGGTTCATTTTTTTTTTAAAGTGGGAAGGTATGGCGATGTTCTCTCTTAACAACATTATGTTGTCCTTTGTTGCTTTTTTTTGGAGAGGTCGTAAAAGCCGAGAAGTGTGAATTGAAGGATTTTATGGCCAATTTGACTATAGCTAACACATGCTGACTCAGTAAAAAGGCATTTGAAAATTTTTTAAAAACTTATAAAATTGAAGGGCTGTTGTCAGTTATCCCAGCTGCGCTTTTCTCTGGTTTGATTTGGTTTGATTTGGTTTAACAGTCTGAATATTGACTTAAAGCAGTCAGCCAGTTGCAAAACATGCCTGACTCCAAGTAGTAGGTCCTCGCTGATCCTTCTCTCTCTCTGACTTCTCTCCTGTAAGACGTTAAATTTGAACATTCCTTATGTGCCAAAGGGTAGTTATGGGGATTGTTGCAAATATTTGCAAGAGTGTCGAAAGGATCTGTTGTATTTTCAGATAGGATGATTTATTCAGTATTCTGCTGTCTTTTGTTTGTGTTTCGTTCAGTAATCTTGTAAATAAATTATGGATTGTTGAACACAACTTGGTTTGACCAACTGCATTACTCCTTGAATATCCGCGTTTTACCTGCTTAGAACAACGAATAAATTTGAGTACTGAGTTAAGAGAACATATAGCATAAAACATAGAACATTAAAGCGCAATAGACGCTCTTTGGCCCTTGATGTTCACCATCCTGTGAAACCAAGCTGACGCCCAGCTCACTTCCACTATTCCATTCTCGGCCAGGTACGAACTACCCTTAAAAAAAACGTGTTGACTATCCCAAATCAACCTATTCGTGAGGAGACGGTTATAAATCCTCTCCGGGATAACCTTTTCCAACACTTCACCCATAACCAAATAAAGGCTCAATGTCCCAGGGTTGTCTTTACTGTCCTTCTTGGACATGAGAACAAGATTTCATATCCTCCTTGCTTCTGGTACAATGTCTGTAGGCAATGATGCTATGAATATCAAAGTCAAAGGCTTAGTAATCTCCTCCTTCGTTTCCCAGAGAGTCCCGGATAAACACCATCCAAAACAGTACATTTGTTATTTTCACACTTGCCAGAATTTTTGACACATTCTTCTGGTGAACCTCAATCTAATTTGGTCCAGTGGCCTGTTTCCCAGTATTATTCGCGACAAAATTATCTTTTTCATATGTGAATACTGACGAAAAATATTAATTAAGTGCTTCCCCACCTCTTCTGACTGCACGCACAACTTTCCACTACTGTCCTCAATTGGCCCGAATCTTGGTCTAGTCGTTTTTCCCCCTTATGTACCGACAGAAAGCTCGTCTTTACTCTCTCTTTCAGTTCTTCTGGGCTACATTATAATTGTCAATCGCCCTAACTGAGCCTTCACATCTCATCCTAACATCTTCTTCTTCCTCTTGACAAGAGATTTAACTAGCTTCATAAACCACGGCTCCTGCGCTCGACAAACTCCTCCCTGTCTTTCAGGTACATAGTTTCCAAGGACACAAATTTGGTGTTCCTTAAATAAGCTCCACAATTCTTTTGCGTACATCCTCTGTTGTTTCTCCATCCTATGCATCCTAAATCTTGCCGAATCGCATCGTAATTACCTTTCCCCCAGTTCTGGCTCTTGCTATCCAGCGTAAACATATCCTTTATCCACCGCTCAAGTAAACATACGTGTATTGTGGTCACTACCACCAACGTGCTCAACTAACTCCAAATCTAACACCTAGCCGGGTTCATTATACAGTACCAAATGTAATGTGGCCTCGCCTCTTGTTGGCCGGTCTTCGTACAGTGTCAGAAAACCCTCTTGCAAACAATGGACAAAAGTTGACCTATCAGAAGTACTTGAACTGTCGTACTCGCAGTCAATAATTTGGAAGTTGAAGCCCCCCATAGTAACTAGCCTTTCATTCTCGCTCCTATTGGAAATAATCTTTGCTCTGTTTTCACGCAATCTATTCGGAGGCCTACAGAAAACTCCCTTTCCTGTTGCAAATCTCAGCCCTTACTACATCAGTTGACGAGGACACAAACATCCTTTCTGAAGCCGGAAAGCGGTCCTTAACTGACAATTCCACACCGCCACCTCTTCTACCATCTTCGCTGTCCTTCTTGTAACATATGAACCCCAGAACCTGCAACAACCATCCCTGTCCCTGCTCTACCTATACATGTGAAATGGCCACAACTTAGAAATCTCAAG
>NW_025182280.1:1799-2547 GCF_004010195.1 Chiloscyllium plagiosum | reverse complement strand
ACTGAGCAGTTCATAGCTGGATATGAATATGCCAGAATCTAGGTAGATAAGCTGGAACTTTTTATCACTGGAGCATCAGAGGTTGAGAGGTGACCTTGGAGAGGATGATAAAATCATGAGGGGTATAGATGAGGTGAATGGCACGTATTCTTTCCCGAGGGTGGGCGTTTCAAGAATAGGGAGCAAATTTGGAAAATGAGAGGATAAATATTTTTTAAAAACATGACGGGCATCATTTTGTTTTAAGACAAACAGTGGTTCCTGTGTGGAATCATGCCCAGAGGAGCTGGTGGATGTAGTTACAATTACAATGTTTAAAAGACATTTGGATAAGCACATGAATAGGAAAGGTTCGAAAGGATATGTACCAATCACTGGCAGGTGAGACTAGTTTAGTTTCAGAACACAATCAGCATGGACTAGTTGCACTGAATGGTCTGTTTCTGTGCTGTATGACTCTGTAACTGTTCTATACTGGTCTTACAACCATTTTCTTGCCTTCCCCCATAACCATCCACTTCATTGTTCTTCAAAGTCAAATGATCTCAGCCTTGAGTACATTCAACGACCGACAGAACTGCAAGAAGACATCCCCACTTCTGCACTCAATTCCTCTGGCTAATATATCACTTGCTTTGCTCATTGCTTGCTGCGCCCGTAACAACTGGCATTGACTTGTTTCGAAGGACGCTGAGGCCCCTTTATCCATCCACACATCATTCCTGATGAAGAGCTCGTGCCCAAAACG
>NW_025182280.1:0-800 GCF_004010195.1 Chiloscyllium plagiosum | reverse complement strand
CATTTCTAGTGGCTGAGCAGAGGCTTATAGGCAAGTTTGGAACACATGAGGATGGCCTCAGCCGAGACCTTGATTTCATGTCACACGACAGGAGACCAGCTACACGATACACACACTCTCTCTCTCACACACACTCTTACACACTGGCACGCTAGCGCAGACCCTCCCTGACAGACACGCTCTCTCTTAGACATACACAAATACATCCCACACACTCACGGCCTCGCATACACTCTCTCGCATGTTATATTCCATCACACACACACTTTATCCAGCACACACACGCGCACACACACGCACTCTCTTATGCATGACTTACACACAGCAGTCTGTGGGGTGAATTTGCATTTGCAGGATTATATATTTGGAAATAGAACCCATCTGACTCAAGATTGGGATACAGACATACTATAACCTCTCAGCTTTCATGTGTTGTCTGACCTGAAAACATTATGTTACCTGGAGAATGTGACTTAAAAGAAGTTCTGGAATTTACATATTAACGAACCAAAATCTGCAACCGATTTTAAAAGGTGAAAGACTTAACAGCAATCTAGTTTTCTTCAATATATCATTTATGTTGCATGGCACTATAATTTTGCTATATATTCTGTGTCTTATGATCCTATTCCGCAGCTACCTGATGAAGGAGCAGCATTCCGAAACCTAGTGCTTCCAAATATTGAACTATATCCTGGTGTTTGTGTGATTTTTAAACTTTGTTTCCAGTGAATACAACCCACACCTCCCATTGTTGCCAGTAAACATTGCAATGCCAATGAAACAATGAACCTGCAGTC
>NW_025182279.1:0-2547 GCF_004010195.1 Chiloscyllium plagiosum | reverse complement strand
AAAGCAATAAAAGAGACCGAATGAGCAACGTTTTCACGCAGAGGATGGTACATGTATGGAATGAGCTGCCAGAGGAAGTAGTGTAGGCTAGTAAAATCGTAACATTGAAAAGGCGTCTGGATGGGTATGTGAATAGGAAGGGTTTGGAGAGATATGGGCCGGGTGTTGGCAGGTGGGACTAGATTGGATTGCGATATCTGGTCGGCATGGACGAGTTCTAACAAAAGGGCCAGTGTCTATGTTGTACATCTCTATGATTATTTGATTCTAATTTAGAAATGACAATACTTTGACATGCACTGTCAAATAAATAAATGGTTTATATAATTAAATTGTAGCATACAATAAATTTAAGACTTGCATTTTTTAGAATGAATGGTAAAGAACAAAAGCAAGTAAATTACAGCACAGGAACAGGCCCTTCAGCCCTCCAAGCCTGCACCGATCCAGATCCTCAATCTAAATCTGTCCCCTATTTTCTAAGGGTCTGTATCCCTTTGCTTCCTACCTATTCATGTATCTGCCTGGATGCTTCTTAAATGACACTGTCGCAAAATACTCCAAATGTGGTCTGATCAGAGCGTTTTAGAGCCTCAGAAATCCGACCCTACTTTAATATTCAAGTCCTCTCAAAGTAAATGCCATCCCTATATTTGTTTTTCTGATCGGACGGGCAACCTGAAATAATGATCTTATGATGGATAATAATAATCTTATTAAGTAGTTACAAAAGATGAACAATGATTAAATAATGCTGGGAAATGGAACCAGCCTTTAGAAAATTCTCTGTGCTAATCCACGTGTTGAAGAATCCAGACAGGCTGCCAGCTATTCACAGATGGTTTGCAAAACATACCTGACATCCACAGACCCTGCAATTCACCACATGAAATCTGGTCAACCTCCAGTGGGGTGGTATGAAATCATTCAAAGTTAAGTTAAAGCATAAGATAATTTGTTGTGTTTTTCATTACTTAGTAATAAATATTATTGTTCTAATATTAATCGTATTCAATAAACAAATATTATTGTTTTTAAGAGTTGACTCAGTTCTTTTGCTGATTACAAGATTTCAAACACATTGTGCGGCAGATATAACACCTTCCTAACTACTGACTCAAACTCCAAGTTAAATTGAGACAATCTTGTACGAGAACTCGCAAATCTCATTGCACTTCAGAATTCTGAATTTTCTCCCCATTTATTAAATAGCCCATGCCTCTCTTCTTCCTACCAAAATGCATCATCCTGCACTTTCTCAAGTTTGACTCCATCTGCCACTTATTTTCCCAGTCTCCTACCCTGTCTAAATCCTTCTGCAGCCTCCCTGACTCCTCAATGCTACCTGTCCCTCTACCTACCTTTGCATCATCAAAACACTTTGCCGGGATGCCGTCAGTTCCTTCATCTAGATCGTTACTGCACAAAGTAAATCGTTGTAGCCCGAAACCTAAGCCTTGAGGGACAGCAGTAGTCATCGGCTACAATCCTGAGAAGGACCCTTTTATCCCCATTCTCTGCTTTCTGCCAGACAGTCAAGCTTCTGTACACGCTAGTACCTTGCCTCGAAAACCATGGGCCCTTATCTTCTTCAACAGCCTCCTGTGCGGTACCTTGACATCGTCCTTCTTGAAGTCCATATAGATAGCATCCATTGGCTCTCCTTGGAATAACCTGCTTGTTAAATCCTCAAAGAATTCTAACAGATTCATTAGCATGATCTCCTCTTGATGAATAGTAAATCTTAACTCCTCGTAAATATTTACTCCTCGCTGGGAGTAAATACTACTACTGGAAAGGTATGATCTTGTTGGATGAGTATGATTCCAGTGACATCAGTAGCATGATAAGACATTGATAACAATTGGGATCGGTAAATCAGTCAATTACTTTGAGAGAACTGATCCTGTGCTGTCAGTACTAATGCTTTCAAAATTTTCAGGATGCGTTATTAGTACAACACATGATTGGTACTTAGGAACCTGTCAGGCACAAAGTTTTTAATTTTTCACTGATAAATCATAACCAAAAACTTGAGAGTCAACAGAAATGTTCGCTTAACTGACCACTTTCAGATCAGACAAATATCCACAGTCCAAAAGAAAAAGAAAGTTTATAGTGTTAGAAAACCTGAGCAGGTTCTGATCAGAGAGAAACACAATTAACTTTTTTAGTGCAATATGAGTTTTTCAGAACATGATCATATTAGACTCAATATGCTCACTCTGCTCTTCGCTCCAGACCCTGACTCATCTGCTGTGTTTTGTCAAAGTTTTCTGTTTGTATTTCAGATTTGCATTTTCCTCATTTCCCCAGCAACGGGAGTCAGTTTTGTGATGAGGGGAGGGCGGTAAGGCTCCTCAGTGGTTAGCACGGCCGTCCCACAGAACCTGGGACCTGGTTTGAGGGCGGGGGAGGAAATTTGGTGTCTCAGTGATTAGCACGGCTGTCTCACAGAACAAGGGACCCAATTTGGAGGGAGTGGGAGGGGGATATGGTGTTTCGGTGGTTAGCACGGTTTTCTCACAGTACCAGGGACCCTGTTTG
>NW_025182278.1:1457-2547 GCF_004010195.1 Chiloscyllium plagiosum | reverse complement strand
CTGTATCCTTGAAGTCTGTTGTGAGCGTCTGTAATCATTACCTGGATCATCCTGAGTCCGTTCTGTCTGGATGTGTATCTGGTTTGTGGATTGTTGACTGGTGGTCTGTATCTGACACTTGGTGGAAGGATTCGATTCCTTCGGCATTCATGCAGGAACCGTAGTTGTTCGTATGTGGCGCTGAGGCGGTTAGCGGAGGATTCCCATTTCCTGGCTTGTCTTAGCGTCTCTCGCCCGTAGGTATTCAAAGTTTGTGAGAAGATTTGAAGCTCGGGTGCTCGTTGCTGTGATTCTGTTCGCCGAGCTGGACGTTTTTGTTGCAAACGTTTAGTCCCCTGTCCATGTGACATCCTCAGTGCTTGGGCGCCTCATGTGAAGACACTCTATACAATCAACACAGGAATTCTTGGACATCATTAGAAATATACACATAGACAAGGAAGAAACCATGGTCTCATTCAACGTAACGGCACTGTTCACGTCTATTGACAAAGCCCTAGCCAGAGAAACAATAGCCAACCTGCTGAACAGACATAACAGACAACAGGACGTTGAACCCATCAACAAAGACGGCATACTTAAACTACTGGTCTTGTGCCTCACCACACACTTCACATTCAACAACCAGATATACGAACAGATCAACGGAATACCCATGGGCTCACCGATCTCGGGACTCATAGCAGAAGCAGTAATGGAAAGGTTAGAACAAACAGTCTTACCACAAATTCAACCCAAGCTCTGGGTCAGATACGTTGATGACGCCTTTGTAATCATTAAAAAAACGGAAATAGAGAATACACACCGGATCATCAACTCCACACTCACAGGAATCCGATTCACGAGAGAGGAAGAAAAGGACAACTAACCCTCATTCCTAGACGTGAGGTTACAGAGAACACCAAACGGAGAATTCACCACGAAGGTACACAGGAAAGCCACACACACAGACCAAGTCCTGAACTATGAAAGCAACCACCCCAATACACACAAACGAAGTTGCATCAAGACACTATTCAAAAGGGCCACAACACACTGCAGCACACCAGAACTGCAAAAAGAGGAAGAGGAACACCTATACAAGGTATTC
>NW_025182278.1:0-925 GCF_004010195.1 Chiloscyllium plagiosum | reverse complement strand
ATCAATAATTATTTCACCCACAGCTGAGGTGCTGATTTCCCCTCTTTCAAGTGATCCTCCTCACTGTGATTCTCCGGCCTCTCAAACTGTGTAGTCTCTCACACAGTTTGGCGGGGGTTGCGGGAAACTCTGCTTTCTGCATGGAACCAATCTATTGACCTAATGGGTTCTGTTTATCTGTCAGTAAATTCTGTGATATTATTGGAAATAAATACTCTGGGATGGCAGCCAGTATCAGCACAGTGCTCACATCATATGGCGTCCAGAGGAATTTCTAAATAAAACTTCTAATTACTGTCTGTGCATATTTATATACTCTAATGCGGTCTCCTGATCTATCTAACTTCACCATCATCTAACACCTTTTCCACTCTGCCAGTCACTCCTCTTTCTATCCTCTCTCAGTTTATCTCCTTTCACTTTCTTTCTCTCTGTTTATTTCTCTCACACATCATCTATCTCCACACAATCTCTCTATCTCAATTTGTTCAGTTGGAGTGCTTATGACTCCTCGATGAGCTGAATGGCCTCCATCTGTGCTCTAATAATTCGGAGGTTCTCTGAACCACGACAAATACTTTACGTGCCTGGACAGACACGCTGGTCTGGTGACACGTACAGTGCACAGTCAGCCATTCTTACTTCCTGGTATTTTCCGATGGGCATCTGCCTTGAAATGTCTGTTCAAACGAAACGGATTAAATGAAATTCAAGCAGTCGAGAGGACATTCATGAGTGTGTATTTCAATCAGGATTTAATGAAGGATGAGATTACAGAATAACATAAGTAATTAATGAAAAACAGGGCAACACAAGAAATGGCAGTTGAGAACATCATGTGCTTCCAAGTAGGCTTGATGGTCTTACCGATAGATTATCAATCCAGACAATTAGCTCCTGTTCTTTGGACCCAAGTTCGAATCCC
>NW_025182277.1:0-2547 GCF_004010195.1 Chiloscyllium plagiosum | reverse complement strand
ATACGAATATATAGAAAGAGAGATGACAGGGTTCGAAACAGTAAGAAAATAATGATTTATCAGGCTATCTTGTGGGGAAGTGGCAGTGCCCGCTCTCCCTGGAGTGAGAAACAATGGGTATTCTTCCACCTGTTACAGTGCTTTCTAAATCATCTTTGAACAAGTTGATTAGGAAAAAAATGCTCTAAAATGTCAACTCACCAGGAATAGCTCCTGTTGCAAGTAGCGGATAATAAACATGTTTCACCAGCAGAATTGCAGGCATCCCCATTTTGTCAGAGAGTGAATGATTACTGGAGACACTGTAGTACTCTGCGTAGCCACAGCAGTGGCAATAGAAGGGAATCTATACTTATACATGCATAACTTCTCTGGGGAGCCTGGAAATTGCATTAATCACAGTTATTTAACAAATAAAATCAGTCAAGTTTTTTTGGACTGAAACAGTAGATTGACATAAACAATAATTTTAAATAGGAAACATGCCTTGTTTCTTCCGACTGAAGCAGCAATGTGATTTTTTATTCTCAATTGAATTACACTGATCATATTTTGGCTAAACCCTGGTGCCCCAAAACCATCTGATAGTGCATTATGTCGCTTTAATCTCTTTCAGGATGAAACCCTCCGAACCCTCTTGAGAACCTCCCACATTGGTTATCGTTCTTGCTCTGACCTCCTACATTCACTCGGCCAATTCGGTCTCAAGATTTCCAGAAAGGTGGTGATATTACTGTTCTCTGGGTATATCTCCTTCTTCTGTCCATCAGGAACACTTTATGCATCGTCATCAAATCTTTTGTGTTTTGTCCATGCCAATCAACTGATAACTGAGTGTTTGAGATTTTGGGTGATTCACCACCTCTGATAGTTGCTCAGGGCCGAAATGTTTTCAATCAGTCTTGACAAGTAAGTGGATGCATTCTCATGTTTTTTTTTAAATTAGATTACTTACAATGGGGAAACAAGCCCTTCGGCCCAGCTAGTCCACACCGACTGTCAGAAGAGCAACCCACCCAGACCCATTCCCCTACATTTACTCCTTCACCGAACACAACGGGCAATTTTGCATGACCAATTCAGCTAACCTGCACATTTTTTGGACTGTGGGAGGAAACCGGAGCAGCCGGAGGAAACCCACGCAGACACGGGGAGAATGTGCAAATTCCACACAAACAGTTGAACCCGGGACACTGGCGCAGTGAGGCAGCAGTGCTAGCCACTGTGCCACCTTGCCGCGCATATTGATTTGCATTTTTTTATAATCACTGCCTCCCAATCTCAGTTATCACTTTGCCTATTCATTGCAGCTTTCCAAACAAAATGAATAGAATGATCAGTTGGTCCAGCTGACTTCACAATACACGATAAAGCTCAGATGTTTCTATGATACTTCTGTTTTCCGAATCTGAATCATCCTCCGTGTAAAGGCAATCTATTCCACAGAGAAAGTTCACGGAAGAAGGAAGTGAATTCTTTGCAAGTTACTGTTGTCATCGCTATGGGGTGTATATTATCTCGCACATCAAGCACCACCCACCTTATTTGTGACGAAATTCGTTGATTGCACAATTTGTTCCCCACCCGTAAGCAATATTTTCTCTCACACATGCCTTTCATTGCACACGATTACATCTTATGAAAGTATGGTAATATTTGAAGTTGTGTGATTAGTTCACAAACATTTTGATCTTACATTTGTTGGACATCTTATGACAATAAAACGTCCATCAAATGAAAGAACGAAATGTTTGTGAACTAAGCACACGCCTTCAAATATTACCAAACAACTTACTACTTCCACTAATGGAAAACGATAACAAACAGCATTGTGATTCTATTTGTTTACCAGCCTTATTCGCCCAGCAGCTGATTCTAATTCATTCTTCCAGTGCTGCTGTGTTTGCTATGTTCTCCATCTTCCTGGATGTCTCATCTCCATTATTCGTATGACTACAGTTAATTTTGGCAAAATATGTCATGCAATTTGAATACGTTCACCGTTTTCCTGATCCATGCGTTATGCACTAGGCGAGAAACCGCCAAAACAGTTTGCAGCCTGGACCCTATATGTTCCAATTCGTTTAAGGAGAAGAGCGTGTATATTCTAGGAGTAATGCAGCTGGATCAACCGCTTAATTTTGAACAGAAAATAATGTATTTGCAAGATTATCAAAAGATAGACAATCAATTTAGAACTGAATGCCTGATCGGATCAGAAAACCCAACAGATTATCCAAACTTAATGAAGCTGGTCCAAATACCTACAAAGGCGAAACGTTAAGTATTTTTCAGTCATCCATCTTATCGCCTCGAACCAGCGATGTATTAAATAGCTCTCACTGGGTCCCTCTAATCTCTTCCATTGCCTGCATCGCAGTCTAGTATAAACGTCATCACGCATTTGGGAATATTGCTCGATAAAACATCTAATACCTGTTTTATGAAGTTATAGAGGTGCACTGTACTTTTAAGAAGATTGAAAAGCTAGCAAGAACTGAAAAGCACAGACAATCCCGAACAAGGTAACAATGTAACACTTGGTCG
>NW_025182276.1:0-2547 GCF_004010195.1 Chiloscyllium plagiosum | reverse complement strand
TCATTGTTGGAGGTTAGCCTGCACCTCCAATTCTCACTTTATAGTGTCCGTTATTTTTATGACCACATGTGACTGGACCACAGAGATAGATCTGCACCATTAATTGTAGGAACAGGGAGCACTGTCCATATCCTGCAACAGAGCTGTCCAGCAGCCACCAGATTCAGCATCAATTCTGAGCACTATATTGACTACATACCATTGAACTGATCCCTCTGCCTGGCCGTGTCATGTCAATGGGGCAGAAACTGCGAGAGAGTGTGGCGACATTGCCAGGCAAATAGTCCTGTCCACTGATCCAGCTTTATAGACAATGGTTGACTATGCTTGATGAGTCTCTGAGAAATATATGGCTGGTCAAATCACATCATTTAAATTCTGTACAATTATGAGTTAATATCACTTTATTCCTTACATATTTTAAAATAAGGAGATAGTGAAGACTGCAGATGCAGGAGATCAGAGCTTAAAAATGTGTTGCTGGAAAAGCGCAGCAGGTCAGGCAGCATAAAGGGAGCAGGAGAATTGACGTTTCTGCATAAGCCCTTCTTCAGGGACCATTTCCTGAAGAAGGGCTTATGACCGAAATGTCGATTCTCCTGCTCCCTTGATGCTGCCTGACCTGCTGTCCTTTTCCAGCAACACATTTTTTATATTTTAAAATAAACCAAATAGCTCACTGTTACACAATTCAGTGCCTGTCATAAGCAGTTGGTTCGTATTCAAATCGGTGAACACACCACCCTGTCGTCAGCAAAGCTGTTGAAAATGACTTTGAAAAAAAAACTGAATGCTACTGGGCCTCACCATACGTCCAAAACACTGGCTACCTCCCAAATTTGTCCAGACGGTTTCCAAACTGGAACTGGACAGGTATTCACACAATTACTCTCAATAGACCAGTTAGAAACATACCTGAGCAACAGAGAAATGTATGTGTTAGACTGGCCAATGGAAAAAAACAGAGTTTGGTGCTAGCCCTAACATCGTTCAAAAATAAAAAAAAAATAACTTGACAACAAACACACACAGCAAATTTATCTCTTCTGTTATGCCACTAAAACTCTGTAATTCTGCGCCTTCCACCTGATCCTGAATAAATGTGGTATAAATGTGATGGACTCCTGCAGCATACGGCGCCCTACATTGCATCCCTCATAAATAATATCCAGTATATGTCAGCTTCACAACATCGGTATCCAAACAGAATTGTACAGCTCCATTGATAGCTAGCATCATGCCAGCCCAACGTCCTTACATGTAACTCAGAAAAGAAATTTCCGTGTAAAGGTTTTCAGCATTGTTCTGACCATTAACAGCAAATCCGTCTTTTGATCATACCCACTTTTTGATTTTCCATTAAGCACAAGACCACCATTTTTGAGTTCATTTTTGTGACGACAATATGACGAAAACAGTGCACAACTCAAATCAAGGGACTTTGAAATGACGAGTCTCATTATCGAACGAAAAACCAAATTATGATGCAAGAACTCGGAAAATATGTAGTTATTTCCCCCTTCTACTAATATTGCGAGTAATATTCACACAATTATTCTCATGGCACCAGTGTTACAGAGTGTCTAGGCATTCTCCAGTCAGTCATGAGTACATTTTCAATTGCTTCTGTCTATCCTGCACCTTGGTAATGTGGTATGTGAATGTCAGTGTCTATGTGATAGTAGGTGTGTAAGCTATGCCTCTGACATACTGACCGATTGTTTCAAACAGCATATCCCATCATCTGTTCACGACAAACAAGACACTGACGGAACCCAGCGAGCCTGCGCTCACAAACACAAAGCCCCTTTCCCAGTGTCCAGTATTGGACATGTGCGAACAAAATTGTTCACTGTAATGTATTAATGGAACGTGATTGGGCCAGTATTTATTGTCCATCCCTTGTAGGTCTTGAGAAGGAGGAGGTGGAGTTGCCACATTGAACTGCTGCACTCCATGTGCTGTGTGTAGACTTACAATGCGTTTGAATTGGAAGAGTGACACTGAAGGACCAGCAAAATATTTCCAAAAGAGGACATTGTGTGGCTTAGAATGGAACTTAAACATGTATCAATGTCCTTATCCATCTCGATGAGCATAGCTGCAGAGGGACGTTCTTAGGAGCCTTGATAAATTTCAGCAGAGTACTGAAAAATGGCAGACATTGCTGCAACTGAGTGTCAATGGATGAGGATGAAGCTGCACTCAGCCAGGCAAATGGCGAGTATTTCATCGCACACGCATTCAATTTGTGTCTTCTGGATGGTGGGCAGGCTTTCCGAAATCAGGATGTGAGTTATTTGTGCAGGGTCCCCAGCCCTTGACATATTATGGTAGCCAATGAATTAGTATTGATTGAAAAGTGTGGCGCTGGAAAAGCATAGCAGGGCGGGCAGCATTCGAGACGTAGGAAAGTCGACGTTTCAGACATAAGCATTGCATAGGAACGGGTAATGAACTTATTTGTTCAGTCTACTTCTGTGTAATGGCAATCCTCATGATATTTGTATTTGCGAGTTCGCTGATGGTGATGACATTTAATGAAAA
>NW_025182275.1:0-2546 GCF_004010195.1 Chiloscyllium plagiosum | reverse complement strand
AGAGAGTGTGGAGGCTGGGACACTGAACGTCTTCACAGGCGGGCTGGATTGGTTTTTGACATATCTGTCAGTTGAGAGATACAGAGGGTTAGCAGGAAAGTGGAGTTGAGCCCTGGAGTAGACCAGCTATGTTCTTATTGATTGACTGTGCAGGCTTGAGGGGCCGAGTAGCCCGCTACTGTTCCTATTTCGTACGTTCTCATGTTATGCTTTTGGAAAAAAACTGGTTATTTTACTGGAAGTCATGATGTAAAATGTTGCATTCAGGGAGAGCAGAGGATTTGTCTGATTTGAGCTTGTGTGAGGTATGGGGGCTGTATTCACTGTGAATCTGAGTGTGTAACATGACCCACATCTGGAGTAGAAGTTACAGAGAGGGGAAGCCTGGAAACAGGGATTGAGGTGTGGAGGGGGGTGTGGGGGGGTGGTCACTTCCTGACCCAGCCTGGATTTTCCAAGTACATTTCCCAACCTACACCTAACTTTCGGAGTGGCCTGTGCAGCAGGTCCGAAGGGCTGAAAGCAACATCAGAACTCAGGGCTGAGGGACACGAGTAGGCCATTCGGCCGTTTGACACTACTCCACCAGTCAATAAGCTCATGGCCCATCTCATTGTGTTCCCAGCTGCACTTTTCTCTCCATGCACCAATATCCCTGATTCATCTGTCTATGGACAATCAGATTAAGCCAGCCTCAAAATAATGGAATGATTCAACCCTTCCAAACTTCTGGGAAAGGGAATTCCCACTTGAATGAATTCCCACTTTGCGAATTTCTCCTCACTCCGGTTCTGACTGAGGTGGAGGGTGCCACTGTTTCCCTTTCTAGTCCCACTCCTCTACTGTTCACAGCAGATCACTTTCTCCTCGAAGATTTTCAATGTAACCAGGTTGGTAATATGGCCAATGCAAAATGTCTAAGACAGGTTCAGTTATCAGAACAACTCAGTTAGATTTCTTTCGTCAGCTACAGGTAATTAATAGAACTTACTAAGGAGTATGATGGATATGTGGTTAGCACTGCTGCCTCACGTCACCAAGGAGCTTGGTTCAATTCCAAACCTCAGGTGACCCTCTATGTGGACTTTGAACATTCACCACGTATCTATATGTGTTCCCCCCAATTCTCCAGTTTCCTCCCAGGATACAAAGATGTGCAGTTTAGAGTGGATTGGCCATGCTAGATTGCCCATTGTTGAGAGAGCGTCCCCTTCATGGTAACCTCTGTCAGTGTGGGGGAATTGAATCTGCTCTGCTGGACTCTCTCTGCGTCACAAATCAGCCGTCGAGCCAATTTGAGTGGGAGACAGTGTAACTGCTACAGACAGAAACAGCCACAGACAAAGGGCAAAAGAAACGTTCACAACCAGGAAAGTGGTACAATTGAGATAACGGTCAAGATAACAGCTGAGGGTAAAAACCTTCTCTGCTCGAAATTGTATTTCATAACGGGACAAGTGTTTGGAAGCAGTGTTTGGCTGAATACAATAAAGTGAGACAGAATGAGCCAGAATTACAAATCGTGTTTAAATATAACATAAGTAGAGAGAGAGAGAGAGAGAGAGAGAGAGAGAGAGATGAAAAATTGTTGTGTTAATTCCCCTCATCGGCCATGTGCGGGGTCAACTGTACAGGGTCGCTACAAAGTGAGAAAGTTCAACAGTTTGAAAGATGGCACCAATACCAGTGATCACGGAATATCCAGGTGCATCAGTGAGATGGTAAGTTTCTCCAGCCATGTTGGTTTGGAGAATTGGGCTGGCATTGAATGAGTGGAATACTATGAGATTGAGTTGTTAGTTAATGAGGTGAGATCGATATGATAGCACCAAGAAATTAGCTCAGCCTCGTACAGACAATCCCCCGTCACACTCAATAAAAATGTCACTGAGACAAATTATTGTTAGATTCAGCCCAATGAGTCGAAGACTCTGCTGACCTCACACCCAGTTACAAAGTTGCAGAACAAATGCTCAGCCAAAACTCTCCATCATCTTCACTAACACCAATGTACCCTTCGTCTATCTTTACAGGGAATACAGGCTCATGTTGCAGGAAGCTGTCGAAATGTCTTCATTTCAGCATTCTGAAATCTGTGCTCTTGCATGAAATTGTCTCTCAAACTCTCTTTCTCTTTTTTCCCAAAATCTTTTTGACTGTTAGTAGTTAAACTGATTTCCCTGCCAACTCACTCTGGCAGGAACGAGGGAATACGGATTAGTGAATAAGGACTCTGTATCAGAGTGATAATGTAACTAGACGGGCAATTCAGAGGCACGGGCTGTGACTCCAAGGCAGTGTTTAAAATCCTACCACAGCCCATATCAGAGCTTAAATTCGAATGACAAAACTTGTAATGAAACCTAATTTCACTCATGGAAACAATAAACCGTCAGGATTTATTTTTATTATTTGACTGACAGTCTTTGGTGAAGAAACTTAATATTATTGCCCAGTCTGAACTCAGTGTGACTTCAGACACACAACAAAATTGTTGGCTCCATTTTGTCTTTACAAATGGCCGCGTGGTCAAGGTCAATTAGTGA
>NW_025182274.1:0-2546 GCF_004010195.1 Chiloscyllium plagiosum | reverse complement strand
ATTTAAACTAGTAAGGTCAGGGGGTGCGACCCATGGAGATAGTGAGGAAAGAGATCCAATCTGAGACTGGTGCCATTGGGAAGAGGAGCAAGTCAGGGCAGGTAGGAAAACAACAGAGGTAGGACTGATAAATGAAACTGCATTTGTTTCAATGCAAGAGGCCTAACAGGGAAAGCAGACAAACTCAGGGCATGGCTGGGAACATGGGATTGGAATACAGCAACTACAGAAATGTGGCTCAGGGATAAGCAGGACTGGCAGCTTTGTGTTCCAGGGTATAAATGCTATAGGATGGATAGAAGGGGAGGGGGCTGCAAGAGAGGAGAAAGAGTGGTGTTTTTGATAAGGGGCAACATTATGGCTACACTTACAGAGGATATTCTGAGGAATACGTCAGGAAAGTGATTTGGGTGGAACTGAGAAATAAGAAAGGGATGACCATCTGATTGGGATTGTACTATGGACCCCCTCCCCCTCAATAGTCAGCAGGAAATTGCGAAACAAATTAATAAGGAGATCTCAGTTAGCTGTAAGAATAGTAGGGTAGTTATGGTAGGGGATTTTAACTTTCCAAGCATAGACTGGGACTGCCATAGAGCTAAGGACTTGGATGAAGAGGAATTTATTAAGTGTGTTCAAGAAAATGTTTTGATTCAGTGTGTGGATGTACCCACCAGAGAAGATGAAAAACCTGCCTTATTCTTGGGAAATAAGGCAGGGCAGGTGACTGAGGTGTCAGTGAGGGAGCACTTTGGGGCCATTGATCATAATTCTATTAGTTTTAAAATAGTGAAGGAAAAGGAGAGATCAGATGTAATTGTCAAAGTTCGAAGGAAAGTCAATTTTGAAGGTATTAGAAGTTGATTTAAACCAGATATTTGCAGGTAAAGAGACAAATGGAAAATGGGAAACATTTAAAAATGAGATAACGAGAGTCCAGGGACAGTATGTTCCTGTTCAGGTAAAAGACAACATCTTGAAAAATATCAATATTACAGTAGAGGAGGTGTTGGATGGTTTAAGATACATAAATATGGATAAATCTCTGAGAAATGATCAGGTGTACCCTAGAACTCTGTGGGAAGTTAAGGAAGTGATTGCTGGGCCTCTTGATGAGGTATTTTTATCATCAATAGCCACAGGTGAGATGCCGGAAGACTGAAGGTTGGCTGATGTGATACAAACTGTTTTAAAAAGGTGTAAGGAACAACCAGGGAATGAAAGACCAGTGAGCCTGATGTCGGTGGTGGGCAAGTTGTTGGAGGGAATGCTGAGGGACAGAATTTACATGTATTTGGAAAGGCAAGTTCTGTTTAGGGATAGTCATCCTTTGTGTGTGGGAAATCGAGTCTCACTAACTTGATTGAATTTTTTAAAGAAGTAACAAAGGGGATTGATGAGGGCAGAGCAGTGGATGTGATCCATATGGACTTCAGTCAGGCATTTGACAAGGTTCCCCATGGGAGACTGGTTAGCAAGGTTAGATCTCATGGGATATAGGGAGATCCAGCCATTTGGATACAGAACTGGCTTGAAGGTAGAAGACAGAGGGTGGTGCTGGAGGGTTGCTTTTCAGACTGGAGGCATGTGACCAGTGGAATGCCACAAGGATTGGTGCTGGCCCCACTGCTTTTCGTCATTTATCTCAGTGATCTGGATGTGAACATAGGAGGTATAGTTAGTAAGTTTGCAGATTTCACCAAAATTGGAGGTATGCTGGTCAGGGAAGAAGGTTTCCTCAGATTACAACAGAATCTTGATCGGATGGGCCAATGGGCTGAGGAGTGGCAGATGGAGTTGAATTTAGATAAATGTGAGGTCCTGCATTTTGGAAAAGTAAAACAGGGCAGGACCTAATGGTAAGGTCCTGGGGAGTGTTACTGAACAAAGAGACCTCACAGCGCTAGGGATCCGGGTTTGATTCTGGCCTCGGGTGACTGTCTGTATGGAGTTTGCACATTCTCCCCGTGTCTGCGTGGGTTTACTGTGGGTGCTCCGGTTTCCTCCCACAGTCCAAAAGATATACAGTGTACAATTCTGGACCCCAGGCTAAAAGAAGGATGTTGTGAAACTTGAAAGATTGACAAAGATGTTGCCAATGCTCGAATGTTTGAGCTATGGGGTGGCTGTTTTCCCTGGAGCGTCAGAGGCTGAGGGATTACCTTATAGAGGTTTGAGCTATAGCGTCATAGAGTCATAGAGATGTACAGCATGGAAACAGACCCTTCGGTCCAACCCGTCCATACCGACCAGTAATCCCAACCCAATCTAGTCCCACCTGCCAGCACCTGGCCCATATCCCTCCAAACCCTTCCTATTCATGTACCGATCCAGATGCCTTTTAACTGTTGTAATTGTACCAGCCTCCACCACATCCTCTGGCAGCTCATTCCATACCCATACCACACTCTGTGTGAAAAAGTTGCCCCTTAGATCTCTTTTATATCTTTCCCCTCTCACCCTAAACCTTGGCCCTCTAGTTCTGTACTCCCCCCGCCCAAGTGAAAAGTCTTTGTTTATTTATCCTATCCATGCCCCTCATGATT
>NW_025182273.1:0-2546 GCF_004010195.1 Chiloscyllium plagiosum | reverse complement strand
CATAGAACGTGAAACAATGCAGCACAGGAACGGCCAACGATGTTGTGTTGAACATGCCGCCCAAAACCTTTTGTGCAGTCAACCTGAAACCAATCTGTGTTAGCCTGACAGTAAGTCGGGAACATGCTGGACTGTATTATAAAGGATGCGACAATAAATGATAACCGGAGCTTAGGAACAATGGGAAAAAAATATGGTTTTGTAGAAGCACAATATTTTTAAATCTGTTGTATTGAAATTTTGGTATGAGCATAAGTGGCAGAATAGATAGGGGTGTGGGAGGCTGTTGGTGGTGGGGGATATTTAAAATTTCAGAAGCATTTTGACAAGTTTCAACAGGAGATAAAGTATAGCGAGGGAGAGAAAAGAGCCCCTGAAGGTCACTGAGGTCGTTCACAATTGATGGGGGAAATCTGAAAAAAAAGTGTTAGGATTTACTGTGGGGGATCCAGGAGAAAACAGCACAAGGAGCGCGCTGTCAGCCCAAAGCCGCACCCACCCCCTTCACATGGCCACCTTTTGCCCCAAGTGTAACAAAGTCTTTGGAAGGCCATATCGGTCTGTACAGCCACCAACACACTCCCCCTGAGCGTGGGAGACAGTCAGCCTCGTCTGTGACCCATCACCAATGCGATGATGAGAGAGGAAAGTTGAACTCCCTCACTGTTATCCCAATGCCTTTGTTACAAATTCAAATAATTCCCTGTTAATGCAGTGTCTCACAATGTAATGCTGTAAAGGAGCCTTAACACTACTCATGCATTTCTGTGTTCTGACCCTTATTACCCAGAATTTGGTCAACGACTGATTGATAAACTGGGGCCACATATTTTCTTTATCATCCCATTGTTATCCCTAACGAGAGAGATCCCAATCCTTCTTCCCATTCTGCCTGACTTTCCACAATGTTGTGTAGCTGTGAATATTAATGCCCCACTTTCTTGTTCACCCTGTGACCATGTCTCCCTGCATGTGATTAGATAGAATTCACAAGTCACACGTGCATATCCCTTATTACAAATACTTCTTTCATCCAAATTTAGAAATAGTAATTTACTTTTTACCATAATTTGCGGTTACAAACATATTTGCTGATATACAATTTTAGTTAAACTCACTTCCTTCCTGTTTCTTTCTGTTTCTCCTCAGCCACGTCCCGATGTTTCAATATTTTAACCTTTCCCCATAGAATTGGGATTTCCTTTCAGCTGAGCTCTGTACTCCTCATGTGTGTCAGTTTAAAGCACTCTGCATAATCCTGGTCATATGATTGACCAGGGCACTGGTTCCACCACTGTACCATCCCAATAAAATAGCTGACTTCTCCCTGAGAGGTGGTAGCAGTTCCCACTGCATCAGACCCACTTCTTCTGACACCATTGTTTGATTCTGAAAACCTGCTGCACTCTGGTGATATCACTCAGTATCTCCTCTGTCAACGCCTCTCACTCCTGCAGCTGGTCTGAGATTCTGAGCCAACAGAATTCTCCACTCCAGAGAGATGCAGCAGCACAGGCCAGGGGTGGAGACTCGGATTTTCCAGGTCTCTGTTGGACTCAGTGCTACTCGACATGAGTCATCCTCACTGTCTCAGTCTAATTTCCCATTCTGTCTGCTTCTCTGTCTCCTGTAGGTAATCAGGATATTCCGGACTTAGCAGAATTCCTAATTCTCGCCCATTACCACATTGCAGACAATTGGTTAGCCAGAGAGAGATGGGAAGTGAGATCTGGAGCCTTCAGTACATCCTGCAGCTGGTAAGATCACTCACAGTAAACAGCACAGGGAGGAGTTAGTGGCCTTCTGTATTCAGACCCGGAAGACAGGACATAGATACAGAGCTTGACAAGGAAGCTACATTCTAGGCTTCATTCCCACCATCTTGTGAGGGTCCTGCTCTCTCCTCTGCTGTACTGGTGCTCACTGAGTCAGCACAGAGATCCCAGGCATCAATCCTGCCCCATGCTATATTAGTGATCTCTGTAATATCCTCCAATCCCAATAACCCTCTCTCTGTGTGTATTAGAGGAGATTCCAAACAATGCTCTGTCAGTTTCTCCAATCCCTAACACCCTAATCCCTACATTTTTCCAGTAGATGCTAAATTACTTCATCCCTGTAAACCCTGACAGTGCTGTTTATCCCTGTAAACTCCTCCTACTAACACCTCCCTCCATGTCAATGTATCTTTCTTTAACCTCTTCCTCTTTCCCTATCTGTGCAAACTTCTCCAGCTCTTACAATCCTTCCTTAGCTGTGAAAAAAATTAATCTCCTTATCCTTCTCCAATTCTTCGAACTTTATCTCTGTAAACTGCACCCTCAACCCCGCCAAGGCCCACCCCCACCAACCCTTCCGACAACGGAACCTCTTTCAGTTTGAGCAATCGTCCCCATCTGTGTAACTGTCTCCAACCCACCAACCTGGCATTGCCCATTGTTTTCCTATCTCCGTTGCCTCCAGAGCCTAGATGTCCACTTACATCTTTAAACGTCTTCAGTCAGTACAATATTCCATATCTCTGTTAGTATATACAATACTCTTCT
>NW_025182272.1:0-2546 GCF_004010195.1 Chiloscyllium plagiosum | reverse complement strand
CAGTCCTTTCCCGATTCCAATCCTTTCCTGATCCCAGTCCTTTCCTGATCCCTGTCCTTTCCCGATCCCAGTCCTGTCCCGATCCCAGTCCTGTCCTGATCCCAGTCCTGTCCCGATCCCATTCCTTTCCTGATCCCTGTCCTGTCCTGATCCCTGTCCTTTCCCGATCCCAATCCTTTCCTGATCCCAGTCCTGTCCCGATCCCAGTCCTTTCCTGATCCCAGTCCTTTCCCGATTCCAATCCTTTCCCGATTCCAATCCTTTCCCGATCCCAGTCCTTTCCCGATTCCAGTCCTTTCCCGATCCCAATCCTTTACCGATCCCAGTCCTTTCCCGATCCCAGTCCTTTCCTGATCCCAGTCCTTTCCCGATCCATACCTTTCCTGATCCCAGTCCTTTCCCGATCCCAGTCCTGACCTGATCCCAGTCCTGTCCCGATCCCCGTCCTGTCCCTTTCCCGATCCCAGTCCTGTCCAGATCCCAATCCTTTCCTGATCCCAGTCCTTTCCCGATTCCAGTCCTGTCCCGATCCCAATCCTTTCCTGAACCCAGTCCTTTCCCGATTCCAATCCTTTCCCGATCCCAGCCCTGTCCCGATCCCAGTCCTGTCCCGATCCCAGTCCTTTCCTGATCCCAGTCCTTTCCCGATCCCAGTCATGTCACGATCCCAGTCCTGTCCCGATCTCAATCCTTTCCTGAACCCAATCCGTTCCCGATCCCAGTCCTTTCCTGATCCCAGTCCTTTCCCGATCCCAGTCCTTTCCTGATCCCAGTCCTGTCCCGATCCCAGTCCTTTCCCGATCCCGGAATGTCCCGATCCCAGTCCTGTCCCGAGCCCAGTCCTGTCCCGATCCCAGTCCTTTCCTGATCCCAGTCCTGTCCCAATCCCGGGATGTTCTGGTCCTTTCCCGATCCCAGTCCTGCCCCGAACCCAGTCCTGCCCCGATCCCAGTCCTGTCCCGATCCCAGTCCTTTCCTGACCCCAGTCCTGTCCCGATCCCATTTCCTGATCCCAGTCCTTTCCTGATCCCAATCCTTTCCAGATCCCAGTCCTTTCCCGATCCCAGTCCTTTCCCAATCCCAGTCCTTTCCCGATCCCAGTCCTGTCCAGATCCCAGTCCTTTCCTGATCCCAATCCTTTCCAGATCCCAGTCCTTTCCCGATCCCAGTCCTGTCCCTTTTCCGATCCCAGTCCTGTCCAGATCCCAGTCGTTTCCTGATCCCAATCCTTTCCCGATCCCAGTCCTGTCCCGATCCCAGTCCTTTCCTGATCCCAGTCCTGCCCTGATCCCTGTCCTTTCCCGATCCCATTCCTTTCCTGATCCCAGTCCTGTCCCGATCCCAGTCCTTTCCTGATCCCAGTCCTTTCCCGATTCCAATCCTTTCCCGATCCCAGTCCTTTCCCGATTCCAGTCCTTTCCCAATCCCAATCCTTTCCTGATCCCAGTCCTGTCCCGATCCCAGTCCTTTCCTGATCCCAGTCCTTTCCCGATCCCAATCCTTTCCTGATCCCAGTCCTGTCCCGATCCCAGTCCTTTCCTGATCCCAGTCCTTTCCCGATTCCAATCCTTTCCTGATCTCAGTCCTTTCCTGATCCCTGTCCTTTCCCGATCCCAGTCCTGTCCCGATCCCAGTCCTGTCCTGATCCCAGTCCTGTCCCGATCCCAGTCCTTCCCTGATCCCAGTCCTGTCCTGGTCCCTGTCCTTTCCCGATCCCAATCCTTTCCTGATCCCAGTCCTGTCCCGATCCCAGTCCTTTCCTGATCCCAGTCCTTTCCCGATTCCAAACCTTTCCCGATCCCAGTCCTTTCCCGATTCCAGTCCTTTCCCGATCCCAGTCCTTTCCTGATCCCAGTCCTTTCCTGATCCCAGTCCTTTCCCGATCCATACCTTTCCTGATCCCAGTCCTTTCCCGATCCCAGTCCTGTCCCGATCCCAGTCATGTCCCGATCCCCGTCCTGTCCCTTTCCCGATCCCAGTCCTGTCCAGATCCCAATCCTTTCCTGATCCCAGTCCTTATCCGATCCCAGTCCTGTCCCGATCCCAGTCCTTTCCTGAACCCAGTCCTCTCCCGATTCCAATCCTTTCCCGATCCCAATCCTGTCCCGATCCCAGTCCTTTCCTGATCCCAGTCCTTTCCCGATCCCAGTCATGTCCCGATCCCAGTCCTGTCCCGATCCCAATCCTTTCCTGAACCCAATCCTTTCCCGACCCCAGTCCTTTCCTGATCCCAGTCCTTTCCCAATCCCAGTCCTTTCCTGATCCCAGTCCTGTCCCGATCCCAGTCCTTTCCCGATCCCGGAATGTCCCGATCCCAGTCCTGTCCCGATCCCAGTCCTTTCCCGATCCCAGTCCTGTCCCGATCCCAGTCCTGTCCCAATCCCAGTCCTGTCCCGATCCCAGTCCTTTCCTGATCCCAGTCCTTTCCCGATCCCAGTCATGTCCCGATCCCAGTCCTGTCCCGATCCCAATCCTTTCCTGAACCCAATCCTTTCCCGATCCCAGTCCTTTCACGATCCCAGTCCTTTCCCGATCCCAGTCCTGTC
>NW_025182271.1:0-2546 GCF_004010195.1 Chiloscyllium plagiosum | reverse complement strand
ATGAATCAGTGTGTGAATTTCTCAGTGTGCGTATGTATCAGTGTGCATGTGTATCAGTGAGCATGTGTATCAGTGTGTGCGTGTATCAGTGTCCTTATGTTTCTGTGTGCGTATCAGTGTGCGTGTGTGTCAGTTTGCAAATGTATCACTGTGCAAATGTATCAGTATGTGCGTGTATCAGTGTGTTTATGTTTATGTATCAGTATGCGTGTGTTTCAATTAGCATATGTATCAGTGAGCATATGTATTAGTGTGTGTAAGTATCAGTGTGAGAATGTATCAGTGTGCGTGTGTATCAGTGTGCATGTGTATCAGTATAAATGTATCAGTGTGCGTGTGTATCAGTGTAAATAAATCAGTGTGTGTATGTATCAGTGCATGTATCAGTGTGCGTATACTGTATATCAGTGTGCGTATGTATCAGTGTGTGTATATTTCAGCGTGTGTATATGTCAATGTATCAGTACGCATATGTATTAGTGTGCGTGTGTATCAATGTGCATATACTATATATCAGTGTGCGCATGTATCAGTGTGCGCATGTATCAGTGTGCAAATGTATCAGTGTGTGTGTATCAGTGTGTGTATATGTCAGTGTGTATATCTGTCAGTGTGTGAATATATCAGTATGCATGTGTATCTGTGTGCATATGTATCAATTTGTGCGTGTATCAGTGTGCGTATGTATCAGTGTGCGCATGTATCAGTGTGCGTATGTATCAATTTGCACATGTATCAGTATGCACGTGTATCAGTGTGTGTATGTATCAGTGTGCGAATGTATCAGTGTGCGTGTGTATCAATTTGCGCATGTGTATCAGTGTGCGTATGTATCAGTGTGCGTATGTATCAATTTGCACATGTATCAGTGTGCGCGTGTATCAGTGTGCGCATGTATCAGTGTGCGTATGTATCAATTTCCACATGTATCAGTGTGCGTATGTATCAGTGTACGCATATATCAATTTGCATATGTATCAGTATGCGCGTGTATCAGTGTGTGTATGTATCAGTATGTATATGTATCAGTGTGCGTATGTATCAATGTGCGTATGTATCAATTTGCACGTGTCAGTATGCGCGTGTATCTGTGTGTATGTATCAGTGTGCACATGTATCAGTGTGCGTATGTATCAATTTGCACATGTATCAGTATGCGTGTGTATCAGTGCGTGTATGTATCAGTGTAAATGAATCAGTGTGCGTGTGTATCAGGTGTGCATGTGTATCAGTGTGCCTATGTATCAATTTGCGCATGTATCAGTGTGCGTGTGTATCAGTGTGTGTATGTATCAGAGTGTGTGTATCAATGTGCGTATGTATCAGTGTGCATGTATATCAGTGTGTGAATGTATCAGTGTGCGTATGTATCAATGTGTGTGTATCAGTGTGCATATGTATCAGTGTGCGTATGTATCAGTGTGTGTATGTATCAGTGTACGTGTGTATCAGTGTGCGTATGTATCAGTGTACGTGTGTATCAGTGTGTGTGTATCAGTGTGCGTATGTATCAGTGTGTGTATATCAGTGTAAATAAATCAGTGTGCGTGTGTATCAGTGTGTCTATGTATCAGTGTACGTGTGTATCAGTGTGTTTATTTATCAGTGTGTGCATCTGTGTGTGTGTATCAGTGTGCGTGTGTATCAGTGTGCGTGTGTATCAGTGTGCGTGTGTATCAGTGTGCATATGTATCAGTGTGTGTGTATCAGCGTGCGTGTGTATTAGCGTGCGTGTGTATCAGTGTGCATGTGTATCAGTGTGGGTGTATCAGTGTGTGTGTATCAGTGTAAATATATCAGTGTGTGTGTATCAGTGTGCGTATGTGTCAGTGTGCATGTGTATCAGTGTGCATGTGTATCAGTGTGTGTATCAGTGTGCATGTGTATCAGTGTGCGTATGTATCAGTGTGCGTGTATATTAGTGTGCGTATGTATCAGTGTGCGTGTGTATCAGTGTAAATGTATCAGTGTAAATGTATCAGTGTGCGTGTGTGTCAGTGTGCATGTGTATCAGTGTGCGTATGTATCAGTGTGCGTGTGTATCAGTGTGCGTGTATATTAGTGTGCGTATGTATCAGTGTGCGTGTGTATCAGTGTAAATGTATTAGTGTGCGTGTGTATATTAGTGTGCGTATGTATCAGTGTGCGTGTATATTAGTGTGCGTATGTATCAGTGTGCGTGTGTATCAGTGTAAATGTATCAGTGTGCGTGTGTATCAGTGTAAATGTATCAGTATGTGTGTGTGTAGTGTGCGTGTGTATCAGTGTGCATATACTATATGTGAGTGTGTGTATGTATCAATGTGCGCATGTATCAATGTGCATATGTATCAGTGTGTGTATGTATCAGTGTGTGTGTATCAGTGTGCGTATGTATCAGTGTGCGTATGTATCAGTGTGCGTATGTATCAGTGTGCGTGTGTACCAGTGTGCGTATGTATCAGTGTGCTTATATATCAATGTGCGTGTGTATCAGTGTAAATGTATCAGTGTGCATGTGTATCAGTGTGTGTATGTATCAGTGTGCGTGTGTATCAGTGTGTGTA
>NW_025182270.1:0-2546 GCF_004010195.1 Chiloscyllium plagiosum | reverse complement strand
GTCATTGACGAATTTATTTTGAATACTTTTGCTCCAGTTATCGAAACCTTTGAGAAAAATTGCAAATAGTTATGACCCTAGGGCTGATCACTTTGCCTCCCCAGGCGTTAGTTTCTGTGAAGTTGATAAAGACTAAATTACAGAACATAGAACATTACAGCGCAGTACAGGCCCTTCGGCCCGCGATGTTGCGCCGCCCTGTCATACTAATCTGAAGCCCATACCAACTACATTATTCCATGTATGTCCATTTGCCTGTCCAATGACGATTTAAATGCCCTTAAACTTGGCGAATCTACTACCGTTGCAGTCAAAGCATTCCATACCCTTACTACTCTCTGAGTGAAGAAACTACTCTGACATCTATCTTATATCTATCTCCCCTCACTTTAAAGTTGTATCCCCTCGTGTTTGCCGTCCCCACGCTTGGAAAAAGGCTTTCCCTGTCCACCCTATCTAACCCTCTGATTATCTTGTATGTCTCTATTAAGTCACCTCTCAACCTTCTCCTCTCTAACGAGAACAGCCTCAAGGCCCTTCGCCTTTCCTCGTAAGACATTCCTTCTATACCAGGCAACATCCTAGTAAATATCCTCTGCACCCTTTCCAAGGCTTCCACATCCTTCTTATAATGCGGTGACCTGAGCTGCACACAATACTCCAAGTCTGGCTATACCAAAGCTTTGTACAGTTGCAGCATAACCTCCTGGTTCCGGAACTCAATCCCTCTATTAATAAAGGCCAAAACACTGTAAGCCTTCTTAACAACCCTGTCAATCTAGGTGGCAACTTTCAGGGATCTGTGTACATGGACACCGAGATCTCTCTACTCATCTGCACTCCCAATAATCTTACCATTAGCCCAGTACTTTGCATTCCGATTACTACGTCCAAAGTGTATCACCTCACACTTGTCCACATTAAACTCTCAGCCCAGCTCTGCATCCTATCTATGTCTCTCTGTAACCTACTACATCCTTCGTCACTATCCACAACTCCACTGACCTTCGTGTCGTCCGCAAATTTATGAACCCACCCTTCTAAGCCCTCATCCAGGTCATTTATAAAATTGACGAACAGCAGTGGACCCAACACCGACCATTGCAGTAAGCCGCTAGTAATTGGACACCAAGACGAACATGTTACATCAACTACAACCCTCTGTTTTCTTTCAGCAAGCCAATTACTGATCCAAACTGCTATGTCTCCCACAATCCCATTCCTCTGTATTTTGTATAATAGCCGAGTGTGGGGAACCTTATCGAACGCCTTGCTGAAATCCATATACACCACATCAACCGGTTTACTCTCATCTACTCTCATCAAAAGACTCAATAAGATTCATTAGGCACGATCTACCCTTCACAAAACCGTGCTGACTGTCCCTGACCAGATTATTCTTTTCTAGATGGTTATAAATCCTATCTCTTATAACCTTTTCCAACACTTTACCAACAACTGAAGTGAGACTCACTGGTCTGTAATTACCAGGGTTGTCTCTACTACACGTTTTGAACAAGGGAACCACATATGCTATCCTCCAGTCCTCAGGCACTATTCCTGTAGACAATGATGATTTGATGATCAATGCCAAAGGCTCGGCAATCTCTTCCCTTGCTTCCCAGAGGATCCTAGGATAGTTCCCATCCGGTCCAGGGGAAATGTCTATTTTCACACTCTTCAGTATTTCTAATACCTCTTCCTTGTGAACCTCAATCTGTTTTCGTCTAGATGCAAGTATCTCTGTATCTTCATCGCCAACATTTTCATTTTCTATCTCTATATCAACCTTGCTTCGGGCTGAGTAAGGATCCTCCCCGTATTCCTATGTAGCAGCTGTCAAAGGCTGAATGTTCCCTTCCATTTCCTGTGTAACAGGCAGGAGAGATGAAAGGATCTGCTCTAATTGCTGAGTAACAGCCTGGAATGGCTGAATAGCCTAATTCTGTTTCGGTTTAAGTCTCTTTATTGGTTGAATAGATTGCTCCAGTATAGGTGTAGTAGTGATTGGTGGTAGTGATTTTGGAACCATCAGTGAACGTTATGGATGGAAGACCATTAATGCTGCAGCTGGTGATAGCCGAGAGTGCCTCGTGCATGCCCAGTTTCCATTTGCTTTTTCCATTTGTCCTACTTCAGAAGAGCTAATGCCACATAACATAGTCGGCAGTATCTTCAATATAAGGCTGAGACTTACCCTGCACCATGACTGTGTGCCGGGTGCCCCTATCAATATTGTGAGGACAGATATACCGGTGACAAGTAGTTTGTTGAGATTCTCTTGTTGATTCACCCATCACTTCCCACAGTCTGGCTGCTGTGTGTTTGTTTCCTCACCCTGTTCAGTTTGTGGTGGGCCTGTGGAGACACTTCTGGTGATGGTCAATGAAGTACCACACCCAAAGTACGTCTGTTTCCTTTTCATCCTCAGTGTTCCTTCCGATATGTTTTCAAAATCGAGAGGAACTGAGTTATTACCTAGTAGATGTCGAAAATCGGCGAGTTTCTTGAAAATGTTTGAAATGTGATTTCTCGGTTTCTGGAAT
>NW_025182269.1:0-2546 GCF_004010195.1 Chiloscyllium plagiosum | reverse complement strand
AGGGGGTAAGGGGGTCTAGGGCCCAGACTCTCCACACACAGTGACCCAGCTGAGGTAATGACCAAACACTGCCTTCCCTGATGTCCTTGGGAGCTGTTCATTCACTGCCTGAGGCCTGAAGGACCCTGACATGCTGTGGGACTGCCTCACAGCTACAGGAGCTCACTGTGTCCCCATGGCTACTGGAGGTGCTGGGGTCACTGGCAGAGGGAGTGAGGAGGCTCTGTGTGTACTCGGAGCACACTGACAGAAGGCCCCGAGACAGAGGGAGCCTCTTATCCTCCACTGCAAGGGACACCTGCCCCATTGTGTGTTGGGGAGATGGAAGAGCCCCTGGGAGAGACTCTCCAGCTATGTTGTTCCTCTCTCACCTGGTCACTCTGTGGGAGTGTATCCATCAAGTGACCTGCTGGATGTGGCTCTCCATGAGGGGCACACACCCATCGATACAGGAAGCACAACACACCCACGGCTGGGACAGGATAGCACCGATGGCCTGAATGGACTCCTCCATTGTCCACCCATGGGGGTGTCAGCCTCTAGCAGCTCCCTCACCTCTCGCTGTGACTGCAGCAGGTTCAATGTTACTGACTGCAGAGGCCCCTCATCAGCCTGGGGCTCAGCATGGGCCTGGCCTCTACCAGACCTCTGTCTGTCAGTGGCTTCAGTCATCACAGCCTCCATCAGCTGCTCAGGAGAGGCAGTGATGTACTCACCAGCTTGTGACATTGTATCAGATAGTGAGCAGATAGCCACTGCCCGGAGAGGGTCTGTGTTGGTGGGGGGGTGTCGGGGAATGATGTGATGCTGCATCCTCTGAAGGATCCTCCTTCTCCGAGTGGAATACAGCTCCCTGGTCTCAGCAGCTGACTGTCCTTCTGGAGCACGGAGTCCTGTCTGAGAAAACACAAACAGTCAGGGGGTAAGGGCTTCAGATGGTGTCACTGGCGAGGTCAGCATTTCTTGCCCGTTGGTAATTCCCTTTGAGAAGGTGGTGGTGAGCTGCCTTCCTGACCCACTGCTGTCCAACTCAGACTTTATCGCGATTGACACAACTGAGTGGCTTGCTCGGCCATTTCAGAGGGCAGTTGGAAATCAACCAAGTGATCCTGATGAACAAGATCGCTCTGCTCACAGGATGAAAAGTTCTTTTGAGATGGTGCCAGGCCCTGTCTTTCAGTGAGGGGACACTGAGATTGGCACCTCATTACCCACTCCCACTTACCCATTCAGCATGTCCCTCACCCCTGGGTCTGATCACCATTGGGCCTTTTCCTTGTGTGGGAACAGCACCCGCTCCTAGTGCCAACACCAAGATGGGCCCCATCATTAAAACCAGAGGGTTCAGGGAGGCTCCAAGTCCATAAACTGCATTTTCTGTCTGATTCCCATTCAAACTTCCTGAAAGATTGATGAACTGTGGAGTGCTGGGATAGTCCAACAGGTTTATTTGGAAGCTCTAATGTTCAGAGGCGCTGCTCCTTCATCAGGTGGTTGTGGAGTATAAGATTGTAAGACACAAGATTAAGAGCAAACTTTTGTGATCTGTCTTATGATCCTACAGCACAACCACCTGATGAAGGAGCAGCGCTCCGAAAGTTAGTGCTTCCAAATAAACCTGTTGGACTGTAACTAGGTGTTGTGGGATTTTTAACTTTGTCCACCACAGTCCAACACCAGCTCCTCCAAATCATATCCCTCATTCAGAGTGAAGGTCGAAGTGACAGATCGTCAACTCCCTTAAAACCCACTCTCTGCCTCGTTCAACCTGTCACCATGGAATTATTAAACAACAAGGTTACATTGTCACTGGCTTGTTCAGTAAAAGACACTGGAAACTATTACAAACAATCTTATTATCATTGTGCAGGTGGGTCCTGATGGTCGGATGGAGGTCACTGCTGTTCAGATTTATTTGCCATTTGCGTCACCTATATTCGGGAACCCGAGGGCCGTTGTCATTCAGTTGAAGAACGAACCCTCCGTCCAGGTAATGGAAGGAACCCACTCCCTCTGAATCTGTATTGATATGGATTCCAGACTGTCAGTGTTTCTGTTTGTTATTCCCTTTGTGGATGAATCTGGGGATTATTCTCTCTTTATCTGGAACCTGCTGTGTCTCCAGTATTTCTGACATGGCTCCTCCTCACTTCAGCTAAAGGCAGGCTTTAATTCCTGGGCTTCAGGTGAGCAAGATCTTACATTTACAATCGTCATGATATCATCTGAGTATATCAGAGTTTTCCCACCCCATCTCCTTCTATATACCGCGAGAATAAATCTGTTTATTCACCAAACATCGAACTACAGGAGATTAAGGTGACACGGTGGCTCAGTGATTAGCTGCCTGACAGCGCCAGGGACCCAGGTTCGATTCCAGCTTCAGGCGACTGTCTGTGTGGAGTTTGCACATTCTCCCCGTGTCTGCGTGGGTTTCCTCCGGGTGCTCCAGTTTCCTCCCACAGCTCAAAGATGTGCAGGTTAGGTGAATTGGCCAAGCTAAATTCCCCATAGTGTTCACGTGTATCTAGGTGAGGTGCAGTAGT